>NC_056734.1:987735877-987853377 GCF_019279795.1 Protopterus annectens | reverse complement strand
CAGACCGACTGGTTAGTGCTGTAACTGGTTATTATTTTGCTTCAGCAGACAGTTCAGATATTCATGGGATATTTTTTTTTAAATGCAGAAATGCTTCAGATCTGCATTGTATTCTATTTCAAAGTCCTAAACATGTAGAATAAGATCAGATTTACTTGGGCACTAAAACCACTTTGAGTCATTTAAAATGTAGGTAAGTACATCTTACTTGTTCTAAGTTTAGTAGAGAGCAGTGCACTCATACTATGTAAAACCAGAGAAAACACCTATCTCTCATTACTTATTTATGCTTTTTTTTTTAGCCAAACAAGATTTCCCTGTATAATAAATACTATTAATAGAAATAAATCAAACACAATGATCACAGATTTACAAGACATAGTAATGTGTAGTGCAAGGAGACCAGAAATTGCTACTATACATTATATGTCATTAGGCAAGACAGTCTAGCTGCCTGAGGCAGAATTATGTTATTCATGTGCATTAGTTTATTATATACTATATAGTTCAAAAACACTACAGGAAAACAAAAATGTAGCAACTGATTTTGGGAGGTAGTTTCTGCCTGATGCCTTTTAAGACACAAATGTTTAAGTAAATTTCTTAAATCTATTGGACGAACTTCAGATATACAAAAACGTCATCATCCTGGGTAACTTTAATTACCTGTTGATAAACTGGGACAACTATATCTCCAATGTAAGCTATTCCTAAAAATTTCTTGATTTCATAAAAAAGATTTCTTTGTATCAAATACCCAAGGTCCCCCACAAGACATGTGCTCTTGATGTGGTCCTTACAAATATAGCGTCTATATGCACTATCTCACTGGTATACCTTGCCCAGCCAAGTCCGACGTCAAACTGGTAACCTTCTCTTTCAAAATACCTAAACCAGTAGATGCAAATATCACAGTATTCAAATACTTCAAACATGCAAACTTCCTACAATTCTTTGATGAAGTATCATCACAGAGACCTGTTAAAAGTAGATCCTGTCTAATGAATCTTGTACATTTTTTGAGGGTAACAGAAACCATGGACTTTGGTCACCCTGTCCACAAAGCATGCATTGACTTCATTAATACTATATTATGCACCAAAATTATCAGCAAGGTAAAAGTTTTCCAACTTGATCCTTATGTAGTTAGATCAGTAGCTAATTAGCTGAAAGACAGAACCCACACTGTGAGGGTGACAATAGGTCCTCAGAAATTATGAAGGTAACCAGTGGGGTACCACAGGGATCTGTGCTAGGACCTCTGCTATTCAGCATATACTTCTCTTATTTCCAAATCAAAAAACATGTTTGAAATTGATTGTAAACTGGGTGTTAGGCTTAAATTCCCTTTTGATATGCAGAAGTGAAAAAAAACACATGTAATAGCTGGTGTTCTGAAAATGGGCTAAAAATAAATGCTAATAATGCAATATTGTTGAATGTGGTAAACAAACCCACCACCCAGTTTATAGTACAGAAAATGCCTCACTTCAAAATGAAGATATGAGAGACCTTGGAACATTATTCGTCTGCAAATTAAACAGTGCAACAAACCGGAAATTGGAGCATGCTTCAGTAAGTAAACAAATTACAGTGGAGACATATATTTGCTATGCAGTGTCTACCACTTTTCTGGAACAAAATTCCTCTCCAGACCAAGGGATGTGATATACATTATCTTCCTTTAAGAAGGATTTAGACAATTGGATGGGTTTTCTTAAATGTGCCCATTAAATGAGTGGCCTATCAGTCCTTGAAAAGGGAGGTAGAGTCCAATGGTGGATACTGGCAAAGTGTAAATAACCAGAGAACCATAGTTGGTTCATATATTACCTAGTGCCATTCCCTGTTCTGGCACCTCTACAAACTGAAGAGCAAAAATCCCATCCCAGATTTGGCTTCTGTTAGACTTGAGGAGCAAACAAAAAGTCCATTTTATGCTCCTTGCATGTTCGTGGAGGAAAAAAAACAAAAAACATAAAAGTTCCTGTAGCAAGTCACTTGCTAGAAATATAACAAGTGGCTTACTACAGTATAAATGCCAAACATGGAGCCCTGAATGCTGGTAGTGCAACTACCACCCAGTCAGCCATCTCTTGTTTGTAGTACCCCTCTGACAACTTATACCTGAAGTAGCTAGCTGCCCCCTATACCCCACCATAGCTACTTTTCTTCATATCCACATGACCCAGTTGCCTTGTACATTCTATGATTCAGTAAGAAAAATGGCAGTATTATGGAAGTGTGAGAACCTGACATAAATTAATGTACTACCTTAGGTGAAAATTTCGGCAGCTGGAAGTCAAATGTTTTGTGTTAGAAGACTAGTCTTGTTGTTAGTGTGATAACATCAGGCATGAGTTTTACAACACATTCATGTAAGATATTGAGACTGAGACAACAGTGATTACAGGTGACTCTTGCAGCATACAAGCTCACTTGGGCTTTAGGTTACCTATTGGAATTTTTGGCTGATGGTTAAATTTTGTGGTTGGTATTAAGATATGCATGCAATACAGAGAAAGCATGCAAAACAAGCAGCTTCAAAGGATATTGAGTCAGGTTTTTATCAGCCCATAGTACACTTAAGTTTTTAGGAATTTACAGTGCTAACATTCTTCAAGCACTTCAGCAACTCTGCAACGTACATTTAGTTTTATAGTATTAAATCCATCCATTCATCTACAATCCCTTTTCACATTTTACATATGGGGTTAGGGTGTAACTTTGACAGTGACAGTCATCTAGAGCCAAGGTTTATACCTCTGGGGGGGTAGCCTTGCCATGGTAGCTCTTCCACACCATAAACATGCACACAGACTTATGCCGATGGCCAATTGAGAGTGTCCAATCCAACTACTGCATGTCTTTGGAATGTGGGAGGAAACTGGAGCACCTGGAGGAAGCCGATATGAACACAGGGAGGACATGCATACTCCACGCAGAAGGCTCCTCAGCCGTGTTTCAGAGTGTTAAATAGAAAGTATGAAATGCATGACTATGGAGGGGGAAGAAATATTAAAAACATATAAAAGTTAGATAATAACCCATTTTTATGCACAGTGATGATTGCTAAGCACAAAGCTGCCACTTAATTTAGGATGAGCTGTATTGTTCCTGTGATTAATATGGTGTAGGGAACATATATTGACTATATTATAATTAGAGACTTTTAATGCATATTGTAACATTAAGGTTTATAGCAAAAAAGAAAATAGAGTATAACTTTGAATTGTTATATTTAGTTTTGACAGTAGAAATCACAGATGCCTATGCATTTGGGGTGACAGGGAAGTAGGTAAAATCAAAAACAGCTAATTAATGAATGTAGGGAGTGCGTTGTATAGAAAATGCTGTACACTATCTTTGGGAAAAAATGGAATATGCATACTCTATAACTATTTTTTTTTACTGTGTAATTATTTCAGGGTGGGATACATAATAGAATATGCCTTTATAAAATTGAGATTTGTATTATCTAGAGAAACAGCTCAAGAAATGTGGATTGTGTGAATTATCATTTATAATGTGCTAGGTATTTATTAATTGATGGTAGTATATAGTACAAGCAGTTATTAGCTACAGAAGCTCACGTATAAGGCTATGCCATTTGGTAGGCTATATCTCTTAGGATAAACCCAAGATTTACTTGTATATTGAAATGAAAAGGGAAAGGGTAATTTTAAGACAGCATTAATGCAGAACAACTGTCGTAGAATATACTTTCAAGACAGCAGAGTACAAGGAGTCTTCAACATACATGACTTTCTTGGGATTCCAAAATGGCTGCACTCTAAAATGCAGGTTGATTAGAGTTTTGTCAGTATGAAAAATAGGTATCAAAAAGTCAGTAAAAACTAATAATTTGTATAAAGTTAAGTTACTGTCTATTTTACTATACTGCCTTGATGTCAGCAAAGAAAAAATCTGGAGAAAGTAAGAGAAAATCAGCTAGAAAAGGAGAAAAAGAAAAAAAAACTCTAATGAGGAAGAGCCTTAAAGCTGATCAGCAAAACGTAGTTCATGTTTCAGCTTTGGTACAGGAAATGACTTCCAGTATTTTAGAGGAAATCTAAATCAAATGCATTCAGAGTATTTAAAATAAGTGAGACTTTAAATGAATGTATAATTTCAAGTGACAAAAGGTTGGAAAGCATAGAAGAAGCTTATATAGCTACTTATCTGAGCTGATAAAACTGCAGAAATCAGAGGTTGAAAAGAAAGGAAGCAAGTCTGAATATAAGGTTTCTCAAGCAGATACATTTCAAAAATAGTATACCTAGATGAGAGGGAATGCCGAGAAAACTTGAGATTTTCTGCTATATCAGAGAAATGAGAAGAAATACAGTGCATTTATGTTATAAAAGTTCAGGTAAGCAGCTGGACTAGTAGTCCACACATGAGAATAGTTAATAGAAAGCACACTATTTGAATGTTCAAATTTGGCCATGAGAAAGAAGCCAAAACCTATATTAATACAAATGCAGTCATATCAGCAGAAAGAGCTGACCCTCACAAAATTGTGGCAGAAGGGAAAAGTATGAAAAATGTGGAACAGCAGAGTATTTGTGGGAAATGATTATTGGCTGTACAGCAGGCAAATGTGAAGTGAGGTTATCACTGCAATCTCAGCTGTTGAAAGGCAGGTATGTGATTCAAGTTGCTATAGTCAGTTGTCTTCAGATTTTTTTCTTAGAGATCAAAGACATTTTTGGATACAGAACATGGTATGGAGAAAATAAAAAAGTTTAGCCAGCAAAGAGTGAGCCAGCAAGCTGAATGGGACTTTGCTTTCTACTTTTCTGACAATAACAAAACCCATAGAAAGAACTTGCCAATGAAACCTTTTCAATCATTGTAAAGAAAATGATTGACTGACTAAAAAAGCTAAAAAAGTTGACTAAAAAATTAGAAGTACTTTGGACTTGAACCAGAGATATGTATTGGTTGGTCGAGATTATGAGGAAGAAGACCAACAATAATGTTAAATTACAAAATAAATGTGATAATTATAAAGTGTCATTTTCATAAGATGTAGTTTTAACATGAAAACTGTGCTTCTACAAGAATTGGCGAAAAAAAGACTGCAAGGTTGTCGTGTTCAGTTGATGAGATGACTCAAACCATAATTCACACCTTTTCGTTAGTTTAGAAGGATGTTGAATCAAATGAACATGAAACTGTATGTATAAAAAGTTTTTATTCTTGGTAATTTATATCTAATACATTTCTTCAAGTAAATTCCACGTTACATTGTAAGATAGTCCCATACATTATGCAGAGATATTTTAAATGTGAGGTGGGGGAAGTCTTATTAGTGACTGCTGTTGATGCAGCTAATGTTAAAGTATGAAGTAGATTTTCTGGTTTGTAATCTATCGTGAGGTTTATACTGTAAGAAGATAAAAGCTGGATGTTAATGATATAAAGTTGTGATAGCCTACTATAGGTGTTAACATGTATTGATCTTAGATCATATTATATGTGTATTAAATTACAATAATTTCCCCTTGAATTACTCAGATGGAAGTATTGACTAATATTCTTTGTTTACACTATAGACAGGGGGAAACATTTTTCTTTTTTTCATTTTTTTAAGCAAACAGGTTAGAAAACGATAAACATTTTTTATTTATTTTATTTTTATTTTACATTTGTTGACCGGGAAGATCCAACTGGATAAATGTCCATTTTCAGTGGAGGCCCGGGGAGAAAAGCTCCAGTGTTAGTAAAAATAACAAGTCTTAAAAAGGTAATCATACAACATACAGAGTTATATCACATATACAGAGACAAGGTACACATCATGACATTTTTTAGAAAAATATAATGTTACGACTCCACATTTTGGAGGTACTAAAGCACACAAATATATAGTATCTGTGAATGGTAGCAAGATATAATAGTTGTCGTAACAGTATTTTCTACCTGAATTTTTGAGAGTTAGATCAAATTAGTATTTAGAGAGTGACGGAGGAAATACTGGGGGAACAGCATTTGTAGGGGGTCAACCTGGTGGGAGGCAGGGGCATTGCCTATTGGTAAGTAGGTGTACCTTTAGTGGATGTTTAAACTTATTGACAGAATTTGTTGAGGTAATATTGGGGGGTAGTGAGTTCCAGATTCTACTTATGTAGTTGGGAAACAGGGAGTCTCCTGCTGAGTTGTTGGATTTGGTGATTTTGATTAAGGTCCTGTCACTAGGGCGTAGTTGTCTTGGGTTTTCATGTATTATAAGTAAATTAGATAGTGTTGGTATTCTCTCTGGCTATAATAGGAGTTTTTTTTAGCAAAAACTAGTTGATGGAAAGTAATGAGATTTTGAAATTCCAACCATTTGAATTGGTATAGTGAGTGACAATGATGGGAACAGTAAGGGGCCTTTGTGGCAAATCTGGCAATTTGATTATAACATTTGTCTAATTTTGTAATTTCTGTTTTGGATAGGTTGGTGAAGATGGGGGCAGCGTACAGAAGTGTGGATAGTAGTAGAGTTTGAGCCATGGTGGTTTTAGTCTGTTGATTTAGGTATGTTTTATTTTTGTACAGGCTGCCTAGTTTTCTGTGTATGTTTTTGATGGTTAGATTATTTTGTAGTCAAACTTCAGTCTGTTGTCAATTGTAACACCTAGTAGTTTTTTCTGGGAATCTTGAGAGATAAGGGTACCATCACTAGTAATATTGAAAGAATCAGTGTCTACGTCGGATTTATTTGTTTTGAAGATTAGCAGTTTGGTCTTTTTTGGGTTCAGTAACAAGTTTTTACTGACAAACCAGGCTTCAGTGTTATTGAAGACCTGTTGGGTTATGGAAAGTAGTGTGAGGGGGTTGGAGGCTGAGCAGACTAAGGTTGAGTCGTCAGCATATTGTATTACAGTTGCATCTTGGGTGATCTTATTCAGATCATTGATGAATATGGAAAATAATAGAGGGCCTAAGATTGATCCTTGTGGGACTCCAGTTGTAACAGGGATCAGTGTGGAAAGTTTGTTATCCCATCTGACTGCTTGCTGTCTACCTATTAGGTAATTTTGAAACCAGGCCAGTGAGTTAGTGGCTAGACCAAGGTCAGAGAGGGACTCAAGAAGTTTGGGATGGTTGACCATGTCAAATGCTTTTGATAAGTCAAGAAATATGGCTGATGATAGTTTCCCTAGGTTTTGGTTCTGGTTTATTAGGTTAGTGAAAGAGAGGATGGCAGTTGTCGTACTATGGGCTGGTCTAAATCCATGTTGGGTAGGTGTGAGAAGTTGATTTTTTAGTAGGTATTGCATAAGTTGGTGGTGAATGCATTTTTCTAATAATGTGGCAAGTGAGGATAATATGGCAATGGGATGATAGTTGGTAAGGTCTGAACAGGTTCCACCTTTGTGTAGTGGGTGACATATGCTATTTTCCAGATTGTTGGTATTTTGCTTTCCACGGTTGATCTATTCAGGAGGATAGATATTAGATAGGCTAATTCGTTGGCAGCTATTTGTAGGTATTTGGCTGGAATATTGTCGGCAACTAGGCTAGTTGGTTTGAGTTTACCTAGTAGTCTTTTTATATAATCTGTGGGAATAGATTCAAATTGGAAGGTGGTATTGGAATTGGTAGCTGATTTAGGGTTGCTAGTAGTATGTGTTGTGGGTTGTTGGTTAACTAATTTTGAAATGGTTTCTATGAAAAATCTATTAAAGGCTTCTGGGATTTCAGTGCTAATCTTTACAGTGGTTGGTGCTGGTGTACTTGGTCTGCCGGGGTGGAGTAATGTCTTTAGTCCTGCCCAGAGTTTTTGGGGGTTGTGGTGTCTGCATTGCAAATTTAGGAAGTAATTACTTTTGTCTAATAGGATTTGTTTTTTCATTTTGTTTCTGATTTTTTTGGAATTCTTGTTTGGTTGCTATGGTTTTATTGGCTCTCCATTGATGCCAGGCTCTATTTCTTTGGGATATCATGGTTTTAGTGGTCCTAATGATTCAAGGGGCTATTTTAACTTTTTATTTGCTTATGCGTGGTGGGGCATGGGTGTTTAAGATGTTTAAAAAGTAGTGTTAAATAGCTCAACTGCTTTGTCTAGTGGGAGGGTCTTCAGAAGATTACAATTTTGGTATTGTAGTTCTAGTTTGAATTTTGTTATGTCAAAGTTTTTTTTGTTTCTAATGGTCCGGGTTGGTGGTTCGGAGTTGGTGTGGAATTTGAGTTTTAATAGAAAGGTGGGCTGGTGGTCACTGAGGTTATCTGGTAGGACACCTGCCTGATAGGAAGTATTGGCATTGTTTATTAGGGTCCAGTCTAGGAGGCTTTCTTTGTTTTTATTATTACCTAGCCTTGTACTGGTTTTAATGATTTGGGAGAAATTATACAGATTTATAGAGTTGGAGGGTGTGGAGCTCGAGCATGTATGCCAGTCTATGTTAAAGTCCCCTAGGATAATTGTTTCTTGGGGTAGGTTTTGATTTGTCCAATGTAAAAGGGCTTCTAGGGTAGGGATGTTGTTACATGGTGGTATGTATCCTATTATAATGTTTTAAACATTAATATGATAGTGCTCCACCTTTGAAAAGAGCTATTTATTGGGTTTATAGTTATTAGTTGTTTTCCAATAACAAGGGCCTGCAGTTTAAGAAAGTTTGTCTACAGGTGTATGCAGCTAATCAAGAAATAAGTAGACTTATTACATCAAATAGTGCATAATTCAGATTATTTATTTAGTGTTAGACAATGCACTTTTCCACTTTTTCCTAAGGTTAAAAACAGGTTAGAGCATACAAGTTGTTTTTCACATCTAGAAATAGCACATGGATTAATGGAATCTGTGCAAGAGCTTCCAGCTAAACCTAATTGCCTGTGGGTACAGCTGTCTGTTTGGGGAAACTAGCTCTATACTGAGGGGTAACTTCCCTTTTGGGAAATTGTATGTAGATTTGGTTTCCAGTTTGTTAAAAGGGGTGGGGAAGTGTTTGAAAATGTATTCATGTATTTCTTTTTTTTTCTCGCTTGTTGTTTCTTGAGTGTTTTTACTCAAGAAGAAAGGTTAGAAAAAATGGGACATGGGTTCAGAGATGAGAAGCAATAACTGCTGGACTAGAATGCCAAACATTAATGTCTACATGTAAGTTGCAAGTTAGAAACATATATTCAAAAGATATAGGTATATGAAGGTATAATTACAAAAATACATAGGAAGTTTCAAGATAGTAACCACTTTCTTCATGGGCCTAGTTTCCATCCACATCATCTTATAAAATCTGTTCCATACGGTGAACACATGAGAGTTAAAAGGTTATGTAATAATGTAGATATTTTAGAAAAAGAGTTTAGGAGAACAGTGAAAATGTTTATCCTGAGGGGTTATGATGAAGAAGGAGTGACAAGTTCACTATATAGGGTTAAAAAGGATAGTGCTAAACAAATTAGGTATAATTTTAGGAGTAATGCAGTAAGTAATACAGATGATAAGAAAAAAAATTTATATGATCACAATGTATGATTTAAATGACCAGGTGACTGCAATTATAAAGCAGCACTGGAGCTATCTTCTTACATTTAAGGAATTCTCTGTTTTGTGTAAATGTCCTAATTTTTTCATTCAGAAGGGGAAGAAGTATTAGAGATAGGCTTGTGCACAGTAAATTTGTAGTTCCATGTCAGGATATATGTAGGACTCCTATCTTTAACAGAACATACCCGTGTGGCAAATGTATTATGGTTATAGACTCAATGTACTGAATAGATTTTGTTGTAACACAGAGTGTATAGTCTATGTTTAAGATGCCCATGTGGGATGTTTTATATAGGAGGAAGTAAAAGGGCTTTCAAACTTCGTTTACAGGAGCATGTGAGCGACATATAAAAAAATAAGAAATTTGAAAGCCCTTTAGCTCAACATTTTTTAGAGCACCATAATGGTGACCCTACAGGTTTGCAGGGCATTATTTTACAAAAAATGGAAAGAAATAAAGGGCTAATTGATGTTAAAAGGAAACTTCTGTAAAAGAAGCTTTTTTTATATTGAAATATGGCACTTTAACTCCAGTGGGAATTAATGTAGCCTGTAATTGGAAAGTTTTAGTATGATTAATGTTTAATTAATTGTATAATTTAATTGATTGAGGATGTTAATTGTAATGTATAAAATATGTGGTTTTGCATTTACTTTTGTACTCCATTGAAGGCTTTTTTAGAGACAGAGACATTAAACTACTTTTTGTGGACACTGGTTTGTCATATTTGCATATATTCAAAATAACGACCATGTGGAACACTTGAAAGTAATAGCTTCTTATCAGAATGACTGCCTTAATAATTTTATCACGGAATGTCACTGGTATTGCAGGTATAACAAAAAAACAAATAGTACTGAATTATATTAAGAAGTGGAGGATGCAAATAATATTACAGGAGATACATATGGATAAAAATGGGCATATGAATTTGGCAAAGAAAGTATTTCAGAATGGTTATTCAACAGATTATCATGGACAAAGGAAAATGAGATCATAATACCAATTGTGAGAGGAGCGCTGATCATGGTAGAAGAGAAAAACAAATGCAATAATGCTAGGTTTGTGGTAATATAGGGTTACTGACAGGGAAGGATGATTACAATGACATGCATTTAAATTCCATCTAAAACTATTATCATGGAGCTTAAAAGAATTTTGGGAGAAATAATTAGCTTTCAGCAAGGAATAGTATTTATGGGAGGAGTCTGAAACCTGATGTGCAATAGTCAGCTGCACAGACAGGGGCAAAAGGTGGAGGAGTCTCAACATATATTAGCAACAAGCATAACTTTACATTGGTTTAACAGGATGATGCTCTGGAATTTATCCACATGCAAATCACTGTAGACAAATTTCCATACCATATCCTAGCAAGTTATAAGTCACCCTCTGTGTCTCTAGATTCCCATAGCTTGTACCTAGACCTACTCAATACATTCACCATTAAACCAAATGCCCTATTCATGGGAGACTAACTACCCCTCGATAGACTGGGAAACGTACACTGCCTCATACCTGCAGACACAGAGATTCCTGGACTTTAGTAACATAAATACCCCTGACCAGATAGTGTGCATGCTCATTATAGATTCAAACATATTAGACCTGGTACTCGGCAGTGTGGGAGAGCTCTGCACCCCTCCCCAGTGTCACATGCTCATTAGTGTGATCAGACCACAAAGCTATCTCCTTTGAAATAAAAGTAAACTCGGTAACACCAACAAACCTTGTAACAGTTAGGAACTATTTCAAAGCAAACTACACCCTATTAAGTGATAGCTTATCAAAATTCAATGCCCCTCAGAACCCCGAGTCCATAACAATCTGTGCAGAATTCTTCAAAGAGACCCTGTACAACCATATAAATGGCTGCATAAAGCCCACTGTACCTACTAGAAATAAGCCCAAACAAACTCTAAAAATGAACCTCACTAGTGGAATCCTAACCTTAATAGGGTATATAACAAAAGGAAAAAAGTCATGGCTAAAATCAGGAAGAGCAGCTCCCATAATGATAGGAGCTAAACAGAAAACTAAGAGTACTAATTAAGTCCAACATGGCAAGTTATGAGGTCAAAATACCCTCACAGGCTAAAGACAACTACAAGGCCTTCTACAGATGTGTTCAAAAATATCAAAAGAAGCACAAAGCAGTGTGCCAAACTAGTGGTCAATTGTGCAATCTGCACTGAGCAGAGTGATATAGTGAATTTGCTGACTGACAAATTCAGCTCAAGCCTTACCCCTCAGTCTCCTTACATGAAATACCTGCTAGGATAACCCCCCAAAATTAACAGGGAACAGGTCCTGGCAGCACTCACTAAGGCCAGAAACACAGCCTTAATGGTTCCCGACAATATCCTGGAATGCCAAATAGGTGGAACCATGACCTACCAGGACCACTTGAGTCACTTTTCAACTATAGCCTCAAAATAGGCTTTGTACCACAAAAAGGGAGGATCGCAGTGTTTATCCCACTTCACAAGGTTGGACCATACACCAGCTTGGAAACTACAGACCTATCAGTGTGACTAGTCTATACAAAACCATAGAACAAATTATCATGGAAATGATAAAGACATACACAGCCTTCGGGTACCGGATCCAACCCAGTTTGGCTTTGTCAAGGGAAGAGCATGCCTACTAAACCTAGTGGACTTCTTTGAGAAGGTCACCAAGGCAATGAATGAGGGGAAATGGTGCATATTGCCTACCTGGACTTGGCTAAGGTGTTCAATACACTATCCCACACAGGTATAGTAGACAAACTCAACAAACTGGGCATAAACCCCTAAATAACTCATTGAATTGCCAGCTGGGACACAGACTGGACCCAGGAAATCAGGATTGCTGATACCACCATTATTAAGAGACTGGTCACCAGTGCAGTCCCTTAGTGTTCCATGCTGGGACCACTCCTATTTGGCATCTACTTCTTGGAGGTAAAGGCTAATGTCAAGGGTATTTGACTGACCAAGTTCAAATATGACCTCGAATTGGGAGTTATCATAGATTCCCCCATGACACAAACATCTTCCAAGAGGGTCTAATACATACAAATGACTGGCGCCAAAGTCATGGACTAAAACGCAATGCCAAGAAATGCATTATAGTGCCATTTATGAAAACTTCCACCCATGCTAATTACTCCATCAATAAGACACTACTAAGATCTGACCAAACAGTCAGGGATCTGGGGACATATGTAGACAGTAATCTGGCCTTTATAGGTTCATAGGTAGGTACTAGGCTATCGGCCCTAGGGCCCATACAAGCCTAGCCAAAAAATGTACCCTGGTTTTCGCCACCCAAGAAAATTATTTTCCTGTGCTCCTGTCGAGCAGAGCCAAAGAAGTGATCCCCGGGGTGAATTTCCCATTTTCCATCCAGTCATCAAGATTTTTTTTGAAGAGTGCTAATGCTCTGTTTGACATAGATAGGTAGTCTGTTCCAGAGTATGGGAAGTCTCTGGGACAGGAATCTATCCCTCCAGCATGTTCTGTTTATTGTGGTGACAAGGTTTAGGTCCCTAGACCGTGTAGCTCGGAGGGATTGGGATTTCTTTAAGTGGAGCATGTCCAACAGCTCTGGGTTTGACATAGCTTTGTATGTTAGGCAGAGATCACCCCTGAGTAGGCGATATGCGATGGAGTAAAGCTGTAGTTTTTTGAGACGGTCTGCATAGGGCATCTGTTTGAGGCCAGTAATCCTCTTTGTGAGATATTTCTGTGGTCTTTCCAGTTGTTGTAGATGTCTTGTGAGGTACATACCAAAAGGGGTGTTGTACTCTATAATGGGTCTAATGAGTGATGAGTAGAGGGGAACAATGACCTCTTTTTTTCTGGATGAGAATCCTTTTGTGATGAGATGAGCCATGTAGAAGGATTTCCTGACCACTGTGGCAATGTGATTATCAAAGGATAGACTACTGTCCACCTGTGTCCCAAGGTCTCTTATCACATTTTTGGCATTAAGTAGACTACCAGTTATGTGGTAGTGCATGGGTACAGAGTTTTTACCACAGGGGATGACAATACACTTTTTGGCATTGAGCTTCAGGCCATGGCTTTGACACCAGGTATCTGTCTCAGTGAGGCCCTTTTGTAGTTTGTCCACATTGTTATGAGTTTCGATTATGGCAGTCATCTGCAAACTTTGTTAGCCAAAGACCTTCTGTGTTGGCATGCACTTCAGAGAAGTAGATACCAAACAGGAGAGGACCCAGGACTGAACCCTGTGGTACTCCACTTGTCACTGGTCTGATGTCAGATTTGGAATCCGCTACTTTCACAGTGTGGGTTCTGTCCGTGAGCCATTTGGCAACCCATCTTGTGACATAGGGATTTATACCTAGTTTAGTGAGCTTATCTATAATTCCAGAGTGGGGGATGGTGTCGAAAGCCTTGGCGAGATCTAGATAAGCTGTGTAAACCATTTTATCCTCATTTATGGCTTTAGTGACTGCTTCAAAGAAGTCAATCAGGTTTAGGAGACATGATCTGCCTTTTACAAATCCAAACTGGGTAGAGTCCAGAGTTTGGAGATTACCAATGTCTTTGTTTATAAGTTCCACGATGATATGTTCCATGGCCTTGCAGACCAGGCTCATCAGGCTAATGGGGCGGTAGTTCCCGAGGTCCGTCGTGGCTCCCCCTTTGTGGAGTGGGATAACCATCACGGTGCACCATTCAGTGGGTACAAAGCCTGAGGTGAGGCTATGACTGAACATGGTACTTAGGTAGGGTGCCAGTTCATTCTGTAGTTCGTGTAGAACGCAGCCTGGGATATTGTCAGGTCCCATGGATGCTGTGTTCTTGGCTTTGGAGAGTGTGTTTTTTTACCTGTGCAGCCGTGATTATAGGAACTTTGCATTCTTCCGGTATAGAGATGGGCCCTCTAGGGGGTGAGAGGGGGGTAAAGTTAGCACTGAACCTATCTGCTAGGATGTTGGCAATATCAGTTGCTTCTGTATATTTAGTGCCATTGTGCTGTAACTCAGAATGCTTTGTGGTTGTCTTTAGAGTCAGTGGCAATTTTGTTTTCGTAACTAGCTTTGGAGGATTTTATAAGGGATCTCAGCTTCTTACTGAGGTTGACCAGGGAGTTCCTCCAGTCATGGGATTTTACTCTTTTTTGCAACAGTTTCTTTCTTCTGTTGTAGAGTTTGTTTATGGCAGAGGACCACCAGATTGGCTTCCTTTTTTTGGCGGATAACATCTTGGTTCTATTAGGGATAGCATGATCCATGCACTCGTGTAAGTGCTTATAAAGTGCATTTGTGTAGGATTCGGCAGTCATACCTCCACTGTCCGTCTGCATGAATGTCATAAAGTTTGCCACTTCTGTCTTAAGAAGTGTGAAGTTGGCTTTGGAGAAGTTTTTTATGATGGTTTCCCTAATTGGGGGTGGGAGTAGGATGTGGATGTCTAGGCTGATTAGCTTGTGGTCGGATATGACCAATGAGGAATTGACCTCTGGTGTGGAACACTGGTTTCCCATGTTGGTAATGACCAGGTCTAGGATATTGCTGCTCCTGGTGGGGGTGTGAATAAGTTGATCCAAGGCGTTGGAATTTATGAATTCTAGAAAACGTTGAGCAAAAGAGTTGGTACATGAGTAGTTTTCCCAGTTAATGGTGGGGTAGTTGAAATCGCCCATTATTAGGGTGTTGCGTTGTACCCTAATACTTTCCAATGTATCAAGAAATGAGGAGTGTGGTAGTTGAAGTCGCCCATTATTAGGGTGTTTGGTTGAACCCTAATATTTTCCAGTACATCAAGAAAAGAGGAGTGGGAATCCTGGGGCATGGTGGGGGGTCTGTAGCAAGCTACAATTTGGATTGCGGTCCTGCCCAGAGTTAGTTGCACTTGGATAATCTCGGATGCATTATGCTGTGCAACTAGCCTGGAGGTGTGGATATCCTTAATGAATATGGACACACCTCCGCCTTTAGTGCTTCGTTCTGGGTTAGGTGGCCGAAAGGTGTGGTATGAATTGTAGCCTGGTAATGCAGGGGTGTTCTCTGGAGCTTTGAACCAGGTCTCTGTCACTGCACAGATGTCAGTGTTTTCCATTTTAAGGAGTGCCTCGAGTGAGTGCATTTTGAGGTTTAGACTTCTAGCATTGAGTAGCATTAGCCTCAGATTTTGCTTGCTTGTACCTGTTACGGTGGTGAATTTGTCATTTGAACCTTGCCTAAAAAGGCACTATAGGGGTGGCAAGAGCCTTAGCCAGTATCCAGAATCCTAAGGGTGACAGGTGCAGGCCATCTCTGGCAAAGCATCGTGGTCTGTCGATCATGTCGTCCCAGGCAGACAAATACTGGATCCCCTTAGAATGACACCAGAAGCTTATCCAATTGTTGAAGTCACTCATTTTGTCCTTGTACTGTGGTATCATTCTGGGTGATGGCAGGATGCTACTCAGGGTTAGGGTCATACCTGCCTGGGATACAAGATCGGAGAGTTCCTCCATGTCTCTTTTCATGTAGTCCAGGGAGGTACGTCTCAGGTCATTCACACCAATATGGACAATGACAGTGTCATATTTGTACTTATTGTGGAGTGACCTGAGTGCATGCGTTATGTGTTGGATCCTGGCACCTGACAGGCAGCTGACAGTAACCTTCTCCTTGTTTAGTCTAGTGAGTGGAACATCAGTATGCCTGACTATAGAGTCACCTATGACTAGAGTGTTGGGTACGTTGTTATGCCTTGTGGGCTGTGGTTGAGTGGCACACTGAGTTTGTGGGCTATGTGTCATTTGGGTTGTGTTGGGGGGTGGAGTTTGCTTGCGTTTATGCTTTGGATGTCCCTGATGCTTGGGCAGGTTTTTATTGAGAGCCTCCACGAATGTAGGTGTGTGTTTTGTCTTTCTATGTGTGTGTTTTGGTGGTGTAGGTTTTGAGGGACTATGTGATGAGTGTGGTGTGGTGCAAGTGTTTACCTTCTCCTCTTGACTGTCTAGTCCAAGTCTTTGACCAACATGTGGCGAAGGTAGTTAGAAAATCATTCTATGTCACCCAACTTGTAAGTAAGGACATGGTGTCCAGGTCCAAGGAAGTCATAGTGCCACTTTCTTCATCCCTTATCATACCCATTATTTTGTATAAATGCCCCTTCAATATGTAACTGACCAGACATATAAAATGGTTAGAATGCCCATAAAGATTCCTTACCAGGAGAATACAGGATATCAACACACTGTCGTATATGGACTGCTTTAAATCCCTCTCTTTATATTCTGTCTCCTACAGGTTACTGTGAGGTGATCTATGCCTGGAATAAAAGGCATCCTCAGATCCAACTCTGATGGTCATTTTGCATATCTGCAAAATGAGCAGCATCAGAACCACTAGATCCGAGGATTTAAATTTTGCTTGTGACATAAATAAGACTTGTTGGCAAGACAGATATGTGTCTCAGAGGATCTCCATGCTGGAACAGATTCCCTATCACTGAAGCAGAGTCCATCCCTAATCCTATTTAAGTGTAACCTTGACCAATGGATGGGTAAACAGAAATTCACCATGAGTCTGGCCCTCATGCCTCTGATAGACAGAGGCAGACCATAATGCCTAAACTAACATACCACCCCACATAACCTCTAGAAACTTCCTAACTAACCTACTCCCTCCTAATAAATGCACATGACACATAGAGACACAATTGGTTTGGATTGCACAGCTAGGCTTATAAACAGCCTAGTGGTCATTAGCCTTGTATACAACTATAAACCTATGAACCTGAATGTATGGGATCATGAAGTAAAAATGAGACACTGGTGGTATCCTACTTACTTGATAAAAAGAGAAGAATTTAAGAACTTGTTAGTAGAAATGATTCAAGAGTTAATTAGGGAAGATACAAATTTCTATATATGGGATAGTTAGGGAGGATAAAAAGAAAATGGACTTTAAAAATATGGTAGAAATAAGAGAGGAGGCGATACAAGAAAGAAGTAATAGGAATTATTTAGAGGAGTTTCAAAGTCTGAAATAATGCAAGAGAAGGTGAATCTCTCAGAACAAGAGGAGCAATTGCTGAGTGCCAAATGGAAAATAAGAAACCTTTTCCTCTGTTGAAACTTGGTTATCTGATGCCCAATTAATACTCAACCCAAACAAAACTAAACTACTCATATTCCAACCAACCAAACATACTCAAAACAACTCTCACTTTAACATCACAGCAAAAGACAACACCACTATATACCCAACTGAACACGCCAAATTGCTAGGAGTGGAAATAGACAATAAACTAAAATTTGACATTCACATATCCATGACCATAAAAAAAAGTCCACAAAAAAACTAGGAGCATTATACAGAAATAAGCAACTTCTCACCAAAGCAGCAAAGATTTCAATAGCAAATTCCCACCTTATCGCCACCCTACTTTGTCTCTCCAATACATACCAACCTAAGGCAATGCGATCTAAACAAGCTAGAGACCAGCTACAACAAAATCACCAAATTCGCCACAGGGGCATCCTACCATAGTCACCACTGTCTCTCACTTGCTGAACTGGGCTGGCTTGAACTCCCTCACCTCCTTCAATGGCATCAACTCTCACTTGCCCACAAACTAGTAAACCATCCACTAAATGTCCCATCCCTCCAGAATCTACTCCAACCCTATCGCACCACCAGACCACTAAGATCCAGCAACAAAAATCACTTGCAGATCACTAAAGCCAATAACTCTGCTGGTGAAGCACTATTCTCTTGTGCCATAGCCAAATTATGGAACTCCCTCCCACCCACAATTACCTCCATACCAGCATGCACCCACTTCAAAACTTTACTAAAAGCGCACCTAAAAACATGCTGGCTATGCCCTTGCAACTCCCACTCTTAATATCACCCACCCCATCCAACCACTACCTTTCTTTCCACTCCACTAACTACCTTGATTATAGCAAGCTCAGATGCTCATACGCCTAGTACTTATTATGCAGCAGGAACTTCTTATTGTACATTTGTTAATGTCTGTTATGTACTTCACAGATAAAGATTCTAGTTGTCTACTGATGTACTATGTTCTTCATCTGTAAATATGTTGTAAGTAATTGCTATGTAAATTGTTAATCGCTATGTAATCCAATGTAACTACTGTCTGTTTGTTTTAACTGTGGAGCTTTTCTCCCCGGGCCACCGCTGAAAATGGACCTACGTCCAGTTGGCCACTCCCGGTCAACACATATAAATAAATAAATAAATATAAATAAATAATGGAATATTTGGATGATATGCATGAGTTTATTTATTTTATTTGTACTTTATTTACTGGGAACATCTACTGGGCTGAACAGAACCCATTTTCAGTTGAGGCCCAGGGAGAAAAGCTCCACAGATAGCATTCATTGGTGATATTCATACAGCAGTGAATACATTCAATCAGTAGTAATTATGTAGAGTAGTGAAAACATTCACTTCAGAAGTAACTACAACAGTATATAAGCTCTCAGCTGACAAACACAATAGAATATAGGTAAATAACAAGTGATGAGGCAGATATTATATTACAATTATCCAGGTGTTAGAGCAGAAAGAATTACAGTGAACATTATAAGATGGTAGCTATGGAGACATTACTTATAGTCAAAACTTTATGGAGGCTGTGTGCATATACAGTTCCAGGTAGAAGATAGATATTCACATAATAAGGTTTTGAAAAAGGCAGTGTTCTTACTTGTTCTAATTGATAATGGTACAGCATTCCAATTTTTGGCTATGGAGCAAGAGTTGCTGATTCTAAGATCTGAGAGGCCTCTTTGGGTGGTAATAAGTAAATATTGAGCTGAGGGCAGGACACTCTGAAGGTTTAAAGATCATTTTGTGTGCTGTAGTTAGATGCAAGTAGGAGAGGTAGTGAGAAAGTTCAAGCCATTTTAAGGAGTGTAGAGCAGTGTAATGATGGCTAGAATATTTGGCATTAGTTGCGAACTTGGCGATTTTATTGTAACAAATCTCGAGCTTAGGCCTTTAATGAGGATTGGAGTTAGCAAGCAGTGGAGTGCTGTAGATGAGTGAGGGAGTAAGTAAGTTGAAGCAAGGGTTTGTTAGATGAGGGGCCTAGGAAGTGATTACAGTAAACTCCAAGTTAACCAGAACTCAAGCAATCAGAAAAAAATTGAAGAAATACAGTACAATTTTCATGTGTTGCACTTTCTGTTCCCCCTCACCCGCAGAAACATACCTTACGTTTTTAGAGCTTTAAAGTTTTAAAAAAGAAGATAGGAATAAATTCCCTCTCTCCCCAACTTTAGAACAAGTCAAACCAAACAAATACTATAGGGTACAGTATTAGTCAGGCCTATTTTAATAGCAACTCTCAAGCAACCAGAAACTACAGTTATCAGGAATCTACTAAACCCCATGGGTGCCAGTTAACTGAGAGTTTACTGTATGTCTATACAGAATTCCTAGGTTTTGAGGATATTATGTTGTATGTGCATAGCAAATTTGAGGTGTTCGTCTATAGTGACTCGTTTTGTGTGGCTAGCTACTTTGATTTTTGTGTTACTTTAAGAATACATAGAGAACTTACTTTTATCTAACAGAGTTGCTCTCTTAGGGGGTGAATAGTATGATCTTGGTTTTATTTGGATTAAGGGTTAGGTGGTTATTGTACAACCAGGTTTCAGTGGTGGAGAAGGCCAATTGAGTTTTGTATTGTAGGTCAGAAATTCAGTCAACTGAGCATACAATGGTTGAGTCATCTGCGTACTGAATAAGAGATCCCTGAGTCAAGGAAGAGTGGAAATTATTTATGAAAATGCTGAATAGGAGGGGACCAGGTATAGAGCCTTGGGGAACTTCAGTAGAGGTGTTCAGATATGGAGAGATGGAGTCTTGCCACTTGACAGACTGGTGTCTGTCTTCTAAATAACTTGAAATCCAGTTGAGTGTGGTGGAGGAAAGTCCAACATTAGAAAGTTGTATTAGAAGTAAAGGGAGAGAAACAGTATCAACTGTTTTAGATAGATCTAAGAAGAGGGTGGCGACTATTTTGCCAATATCATGGCCTCTATTTACTGTATCCATGAAAGATATAAGAGCAGTTGTTGTGCTATGGGTTGGTCTAAATCCATGTTGGGTGGGTGACAGGAGTTGGTTATGAAGAAGAAAGTGCCGAAGTTGAATATGTATTCATTATTCCAAGATCTTAAAGATGGGGAAATGATGGTGATGGGACACAATTTATTGATATCAGTATTATTGCCACCTTTATGAAGAGGGAGAATAAATGCTTTTTTCCAGATATTGGGGACATAGGATTCTTGGATGGATCTATTGATAAGTATACTTACAGGATATGCAATGTCACCTGCTGCAAGTTTTATATATTCCAATGATAAGTGGTCAGGAGCATTAGAGCAGGGTTTGAGTTTTAGAAGTAGTTTCTTTATTGTGGTGATAGGAATGGGATTTAGAATGAAAGTGTGTGTAGTGCGCTTTGGTCTCATGGGTATAAAGAGTGAATGTAGTAGTGTTGTTTGGGCTGCAATTTGTTTGGGGAAACTTAGCAGTAATGTCAGCTATAGAACTGATGAAGAACTAATTAAAGAGGGTAGATATTTCTTGAGAAGATTTGTCAGGATGTTGACATGGGTTACTTTTTGTGCCTGACTTTAGCACTGCAGTAATGGAATTCCAGAATTTTTGGGGGGTTTGTTTATGGCTACATTGCAGTTTTATACAGCATTCTTTTTTTATCTTTGAGTAGTTTATTTTTTACTTGACTACAAAGTTGTTTACATTGTAACATGTCTGGTGTGTTTTTGTTTGTTTGCCACTGTTTCCATCTTTTGTCCCTGGCGATCATCACATCTTTAGTAGGCTTAGTTAGCCATAGGGCATAGTATGATTTATTCCTCTTTTTATGAAGGGATGCTATGCTGTTTAGTGTGTTCAGAAATGTAGTATTCAAATAGTTGATAGCATCAAGTGTGAGTGTTTTTTAGGATATGCCAGTTTATCTTTCTTAGAATATCGGTGGGTTAAATATAGAGAGGTTTCTTACCTGTTTGTATTGATGCTTGTTTTGACAGGACAGGGGAGTATGATGAATAAAGGCTGGGAGATGATCACTCAGACTGTCTGAAAGAGTACCTGCTTCAGATATTTTGTAGGGGTCAGTGAATAAAATCCAGTCTAAAATGGAGCCACTGTTGTTTTCCTTCAGTCTGATAGGGAAGTTGATTAGTTGTGTGAAGTTATACAGATTAATGTTCGAAAAAGGAAGGTTGGAGTTGAGATTTAGCCAGTTGATATTTACATCACCTAGGATGACAGTTTCATTTTTAATATTAGTAGAGATCCATGTAAGGATATCTTCTAATATGGAATTATTGTTGCCAGGAGGTATGTAACTAACTATGATACATATAATTTTGCAGTTATTCACTTTTAGAAGAGAAATGAGAATTTTGGCATTAGAAAATTAAGGAACAGAATTTGTGTAGTTGTTAGCAAAAGTTAGTGCTACGCCATCTTTTTTATGGGGCCTGTCAGATCTTATTGACTGAAAGCCTGGGGGGAGAAATTTTGAATATTTAATGGATGGTTTTAACCAGGTGTCAGTGGTAGCAATAATGTCTGGTTGATTGTGAGAGATCCAAGCATGAAAGCTAGAAATTTTGTTGCGAATGCTTTGGAGATTAAGGGTTACCATGTATAATGAATTTGTTTGAATTATTGTTGATGGAAGGTATTGAAGGGTTGGCAGAGGTAGGGCCTGGATTGAGGTGTATGTCACCATATAATGGTACAGTAGTGAAATTAATAATGTATGCTAGTGACCTATGTTTCGAGTATGATTTATTTTGGTATATTTGAATACAGGTGGAGGCGTTTATTATGTTAAAATGGATTTTATTTGTTATAGGGATAATTTTCACCTTGTATTGGTAGAGGGGATTTATTTACTTCTGCCTCATTTCTGATACTTCTGTTGTACTAATATATCTCCCTTCTGTTAGAGCCTCCTACTTTCCCTTTTCATCCTCCACCATCTTTGTTGTTGCTTCACTCACTCAAAGCCCTTTTTATTAACAAGCCTGTCTCCTATCCTCTCTGTCTAGTTCTATTACTACACTGAGACACTTCTTCAGCGATCATATATCTGCTGTTCTACATCCCTCCTAAAACTCCTGTCCTAACAACTTCTTTTCCTCTTACAGCTGCTGTAGTCAATTTCCCAACGAACACACCCAACTAACCCTGCTTAACTGGATCTCCCACCCCTTTGCAGCTTCCTCGTGGCAAGAAATACAAGAGTTTGTCTCACCTGCAGGGAAACTATTAATTTCAGTAATCTTCCTGGTGTACTAGGCAAGTTTTGGTACTTTTCTGTTATCGAGGCAACACTTTAAACATGGTAGCTGGCACTCAGAATCATCGCACAGCTACTGATTTTGTGGATTATAGTAGTGTAGCATAAGCAAAAGCCTAACTGGGGATAAATCTGGATGAATTCTGTCAGTTCTGTAAAAACAAACAAACACTGCAGCATATTACTATGTCTTTCTTTCGCAATGAAAAAAAAAATGCTTCAGGACTAACAGCTGTGTGGTGATTCCGAGCGCCAGCTACCACGTTTAAAGTGTTGCCCCGCTAATGGTAACAAGCTTGTCTTCAAGTAAGTTAAACAAAAAATAAATTCAGCAAGTAAACACACACACAGTTTAGTAGTGCATTTATAGAGTTGCTTGCATATACTGCAATGTTTCTTTCAGATATCTTATTTGTGACACAGAAAGCAGTCATAGTAAATAAACACCATAAAAGCATGCTAATGTTTCCCTTTCTGGTTTATAGATTTACATATGACTTCTATGCCAGGCTGAAGGAGTCTTGAATATAAATATGGCTAAAAGTTGTTTTAGCTATTTGCCACGTGCTCAGAATTCTGTCACAGCTGCTGTTGATGTGTCTGTCACAGACAGTTATTTTCCTGTCAAATTTACACTTCTGATTTCCCACGGATCATGGATTATACTATCTGGCAATTGCCAAAGGACGAAGACAATGCAATTCAATTTTTTCAGGGGAAAGGAATTCTCCACAATGAAAGACTTTGTTCCAATAGGCACATTATGAAGTAATAAGTAATTACTAAGTAGTAAGGCAATACCCAAATGGCATTGTACCCAATGTGGATGCCTTGAGAAAAAGGGTTGCAAAGCCAAAACTGGTTTGAGGGATCATGCATCTCTTTCCTTACAGCTGTCAGATTTATTTACTATTGGTGTCAGGAGTTGACATCTGTGGACTTTTGTGAATTACAACTACACATGAATCATAACACCACTATAGACTGGAACAATTATATGCAGGAGGTGTGTGCTACTGCTTTACTTTCTCAGCCTTCAATAAAAATTGGTGGATTGAACCAAATTGTGGAAGTAGATGAAAGTCTTTTTACCAGGAGAAAAAGCAACGTTGGCTGTGTTCTTCCTCAACAGTGGGTTTTCGGAGGATTGTGCCGAGAGTCCAAACAATGCTTTCTGGTAGTTGTCCCTGACCGCTCAGCCAAAACCTGTCTGTCATCCAGGACAACATAGCAGAAGGTAGTATTTACTCAGACTGCTAGAAGGCTTACAAGAGTGATGAGTTAAGGGATGCTGGATATGGGCATTTCACTGTCAACCACAAGTACAAGTTCATGGATCCAGACAGTGGGTGTCATACCAAAACAGTGGGCCAGTTATGGGACAGTGCCAAGTGGCATAATAAATGGCACTGGGGCAGTGCTAGACACCACCTAGACTCTTATTTAGTGGAATTCATGTGGAGACGTGCCAATCCCAAGAACTCACTATTTTCAGCTATGTTGAAAGACATTTCAACTTTTATGCCTCCTGCTTAACTGTTACTTGCTGTGCTTTGATTCATGTGTATTCAAGAAGTTATGTAATAAAAGTTCAGATTCACTTCAATTTTTTTAAAATGAAGTCTGCCATCTTTCTATTACTTTTCAGGTGGTTGTCATGCAATGTCAATGTAAATTCTTCTTTGTGTGGTGCCTACATGACAAGCAGCCACACTATATGTGGTTTAACTCCCATCCTCTTATGTATTCGGGAGAAGTCAAGGTTTCTTTACTTTGCCGTTCAAAAAGTCAGAGTAGGTGAAATTAAAATGTTGTGCTTGTGTAGTAGGGTTACATGTCATGTTAGCTCTGTAAAAATAAACAAACACTGCAGCACATTACTATGTCTTTATTTCGCACTTCAAAAAAAATGCTTCAGGACTAACAGCTGTGTGGTGATTCTGAGCACAAGCTACAGAGTTTAAAGTGTTGCCCCAATAATGGAAAAGTATCTAAGTTTCTGTAGTGAAACACTTTAGTGCTTATTTGACTAGATGCACACTCACAAACACAAACAGTGTAGGACTCCCCAACCCTTTCCCCTGAACTTTCTCCCTCCATTCTTTTCTCTTTTTAGCAACTGCTAATACCATAAGCTGCAAAACTGTACAGAACTAATAAAGCAGCATGTGTTAAGTTATTACCTGCATAAGTTTCTTACCTCAAGGAACTGCCTACTCTTAACTGGTTTGTTTCTACTGTGGTCTGGAAAGCTGCCTCAAGGTTTCTGTCCACTCCATTCACCCTCGCTTCACTCAAGCTCACTCCGCTCCTCTACCCTACCCCCATTCCCACCCACCTGCACATCAGTTACTTTTGTAACTACCCATCTTAACCCCACCCTCCCTGATACCCAACTTCCTGTACTCCCCAACCAATCACATCCTACCCCTCTTAAAACAACCCCTCCCTTCTCTACTCACTGCACCTAACTCCTTCCGCCCTTACTCACTACTCTCATAATCCCTCCTTTTAGCTTACTATTATCATACACCTTCCTTCTAACATCTACACCCTTTCACATTCTCCTCACCCTTCAGTATGTTTCTCCCTCTCTTTTTATCCTTTCTTCTTCTTCTTCCTCTCCTCCTAAACAATCACACTTCCTACCATACCCAGCTAAACCTACTCCCCTCTACTCCCACGTCCTCTCATAACACAACTGACACCAACAGCCACTTCACCTCTCCCTTTACATCCTCATTCTTCTACTGTACCAAATTCAATCTCCCCCAAATCAAACTGTCTCCAAAATTTCCCTCATTCTACAGAATTAAACAGAAATTTCACTCACCCTATCCCTGTACATCACTTCTATTCCTCCCAATAAACATCCTTCAACTCTCAGGTGATATTTACCCAAACCCTGGCCCACATTCTAACTCTTTAGGTCCTATTAATACCTCACAAACACTTCAGCAAGTACCTAAACCTAGTCTCAAACATCTCTCCTTCTGTTTATTTAACACCCACAGCATTCTTAAGAAGATAACTGAATTCCACACCTGGATAGCTCAATACCCCCCCCCCCCAACATAGTTAGTCTCTCTGAAACATGGCCCAAACCATATAATGTAAACAAAGACTTTCTCCTCCCTGGTTACAACATTCTACACCTGGACAGAATGCACAAAAAAGGTGGATCTGTTGTACTCTCACCTCCTTTCCATATCTCCCCCAATTAACCCTCCCCCTTCTTTCATCCAGCTGAACTCATTATGACCAACTGCAAACTCAACAATCATAAAACTTTAACCACAGTCACCATCTATATACCCTCTGGAGAGAACATATCCTTATTAGAACAAATCCTACAGTGGTTGTTTGACAATATACATAATGAAACAATAATATTAGGTGATGTTAAGATCAACTGGCCCACCCTCATCTTTAACTCTCCCACCACCAGCATAAACCTATATGGATACACCCAACTTATCTCTTCACCCACTTTTCTTCATAAAGCTACAAAGACCTGCTCTATCTTGAATTGGATACTTGTCTCTAAGCTTGACCTCTATCACTACCCTGAATCCCTACCAGACTCAGTCAGTGACCACTCCCCTGTATGTGTCCATAGATTCTCCCTCCACCTCTCCTCTAGACCTCATAAATTTAAAGAGTGTTGAATGCTAACCAACTTCAACCCAGATACATTCAGTAATACTCTTTCTGCCACTGACTGGTCTTTCCTCTCTTCTCTACCTCTAGATGAAGCTGTCCTTCAATTCAACTCCATCTTTCTAAACATTTTGAACTCCCTTGCCCCTCTCAGAACTGTCAGAGTCAAATTGCGGTGTTATCCTTGGCTCTCCAACTCTACTTGGTCTCTAATCCATAACAGATATTGCGCCTGGAAACTCTGGACTAAGACCAAATCTCCCACACACTACCAACAATACAGGCAACTCCAAAATTTAACCAAAAAATACTAACTCTGACAAAAGGAACTACTACCTCTCACCCTAAGACACTGAACCCAGAAACCCTAAAAAATTTTGGAATACTGTCAACAAAATTCTCCACCCAAAAAATCCTTCAACTCCCAACCTCTCTCTATAAGTCCCCCTCGATCCCTCAGAAGTTCTGACCAATGTCTCTTACAAATTCACAAACCTAAAAAATCTGTTAGAATCTCTACAACTATAACACACCCCTAGAAACTGCTTCAATTTTCAATTCATACTGCACAAATTCTATCAGCAAACTTATGCAAACTGTCCACCCTACCACCCCTCAACTGCAAAACAGTCCTTTCTCACTAAAACCCATTCTAACCAGCTACATCAAAAAACATATCAAACTTAAACCATGTTCCCCGTCAGCTGACAACCTGCCTCCTTTCTTCCTAAAAGCTGCTGCTGACTCCATAGCATATCCTGTTTCCATCCTCATAAACCGCTCAATTAGTGATTCCACCGTTCCTGCCCTCTGGAAAAAGTTCCACACTATACCAATCCACAAGGGTAGAAATTCTTTTGAGCTCTCAAATTACTGACCTATTGCCATACTCTCTCCCCTCTCCAAAATTCATGAGCACTGTGTTTATTAACAAATCTCAGCTTACCTTACTAGTGAAAACCTAATTACTCCTCACCATAGCACTACATTTTCCTAGCTAGAGATAATGATAAACTAGTGTCCTGCATATTTTTAGATATCTCCAAAGCCTTTGACACTGTCTCTCACCCCATCCTCCTCTGCAAACTTTCTCAACTCATCCTCTCCTCTGCAACTATCTCCTGGTTCAATAGCTACCTCAAACAGGCTGCAATCTGTAAAATGGCTCTCTGCTCTTTC
Organism: Protopterus annectens; assembly: GCF_019279795.1. NCBI lineage: Eukaryota > Metazoa > Chordata > Ceratodontiformes > Protopteridae > Protopterus > Protopterus annectens. The sequence continues at coordinate 987,825,710 of NC_056734.1, read as the reverse complement.
TCCTTTTATCCCCATCAAAATGGGTGTCCCTTAAGGCTCTATTTTAGGCCCCCTCCTTTTTAACATTTTTACAAACCAACTTCACACATCCTGTCCTCATGCTGTCACTCTTACAGTACGCAGATGACTCCACCATCACTTCTATAGCTGATAGCCCCACTGATCTGCTAACCCTGTCACAGACATCTTTCCACCTCACTGAAACATGGCTTACTAACAAACTCATACCAAACCCTAAAAAGACAAAACTTCTTCTCTTCCTCCCAAAATCCCTTTACCATCTTAAATCCTGATTCATCATCTCTTCCCGCAACAACACTACGATCATAGCTGAATCCCACACTAAACTGCTTGGAATAATAGTGGATGATCAACTAAAATTTGACCTTCACGTGCTTAATTGCATCAAGAAAACCCACCAAAAGCTTGATTTAATCTATGGAAATAAAAGGTTCCTCACACCCAACTCGAGGATCTCACTAGCCCAATATTACCTTCTCCCCAACCTCTTTTAAAGCTCTCAAATTTTAACCAACTTACAGTCCTCACTACTTTCCAAACTTGAAATCACCTACAACAAAGTTGCTAGACTTGCAGCTAATCTGCCTTCAAGACCACTGTCTCACTCTCCAGACATTCAGCTGGCTAAGGATTCCTAACTAACTTCTCGTTATTCATATTATTTTGAATAAGCCCTCCTCTTGCTCTAGCATTTATTCACTTCTCTCTCTCTCTCTATAATTCCCCCTCGATCTCTCAGAAGTTCTGCCCAATGTCTCTTACAAATTCACATACCTAAAAAATCTATTGGACAGATTCTCTACAACTACTTCCCTGCTCTTGCATGGAACAAGCTCCCCATGACCCTTAGAAATATTTCCCACATCCACGAATTCAAGAAAACTATCAAAAGATACCTTAATAGTACATGGATTTGCCCTGTAATCATTCCACATGAATCCACCCCTTTCTTTACCACTATCCTCTCTATTCTTCACTTCCCTACTACCATAACTCACTTAACAGCTGCTCTGTATTGTACAGTTCTCTCTGAAGATAACCCAATCTGTTATGTAAATTCATTCAAATGTTTTATTGTATATTTCTTTGATATGTTTTTCTTCAATGTTATAATGTCTCTTACTATATTGTACTGTGGAGGGTTATCTACATTTGTGTTGCTGTTTTATTGTATATTGTATTCAATTTTTGTAATTGTTTCTTGCTTACTTGTACTGTGGAGCTTTTCTACACAAGCCTCCACTGAAAAAGGGCTTTTGCTCAGATGGACTATCCCGGTTCACAAATGTCACATAAATAAATTTAGTAGAGGCTGAGACATATATCAGAATAACTTTTAAACTGGGTAGCTATGGAAGTGGTGATAACTGACACTGGAGGAGGAAAAGATATAGGATTTAGAGCAGTGATGTGAATTAAAGAAAAAAAAAGAGTATGGTGAAAAGTGGGAAAGTGAGGATATGTGTGCTTGGTGACAGCATAGTTGCAACTGGAAGGGTGGAAGTTTGAAATTTTATAGTGAAATTGTGTGGAGGAGGATGTGATATAATAATATGGAAGGTAAGGTAGTGTAGCAAGTGATGGCAAAAGGTGCTTGGGATGGTTGATAGAGAATGAGAAGGTAAAGCATGGGAGTAAATATAGTAATATGAGGTGGGTGTGATCAATGATAGCTCTGAGGGTAGAGGAAGGATAGAGATACATAGGTAGAACTGAAGGTAGAAATATGGCAGGAGGGAAAGAGGGAAGGGTAAGTTAAATTTCAGGTAAGGAAGGAGAGGTTGGACTGGATGTAGAAAATAAGGGGAGGAGTAATACATGCATAAGTTTAGGCGTAGTGGGAATGGGTGGGAATTGGGGGTAGGTAACAGAATGAGCCTGAGTGGAGCGAGGGCAAATGGAGCAGGTAGACCCAGAACGAATGAATCGTGAACTACCAGCAAAAGCAATCAGTTTAACATTCAGGTCAGTAAAGCAATATCAGAAGCTAGTGCTATTAAGCAATTATTTTTTTTATAAATCCAGAGTACAAAAGCTATTAGCACAATGACAACAAAAACTGGAAAGAGTTGTCACCAACCTTAGGGACCCCAAGACAAAAAATATATGGGTATTGTAGTTATTTTTGAAATTCTAAGAAAATATGTATAACGCAGAGGAGTTGGGAAACCAGGAAAAGGGATATGTTATGGAAGATCTAACTATGCCAAGGTTAGAGAAAGACAAGGCTCAAAAATTAATAGCTAAGACAAGAAGGAATGAGATAAAAGGGTGAAGTCTTCAGGATATTCCTATGCAGGGTTGATTGGTGGGAAAAAGGGATAACACTTTGGAAGGTTTTAACAATATTTTTAAAAAAGGGACAGTACCAGCAACTTGTAAGAAATCAGTGGTGACTATTACCCAATGAGAGTGAAGACAGCATTAAAATAGAACAACGATGATCCAGAGATAAGCAATTTCTTAGAAGATATCACTATTGTTGGTGGGTCTTGAGACAGAGAATGCATTTGATAATGTCTGTTGGGAGTAAGGCAATGGTAGCCTTTGTGTTCCCTGACAGAATAATATAGTTAATTAGGCCACTATATGAAGGATCAGAGGCAAAATTTAATGTAGAAGGCTTCTGCTCAGATCAGCCATGTTTGATTAGAGTTACCAGGCAGGGGTGTCTTCTTTTCCTTTGTTATTTGGTTTATAACTGGAGCCATTTACAAAACACAAACATAGTTATTGCCCAAATTCATTTGATCTCAACCCTTCTTTATGCATCACCAATCCTTATTAACCTCAGGAAAACTGAATTGGCAAAACTAGAATCATGTTACAATAAAACAGCTAGGTATGCAGCACATACTACTTTCAGATCTCATCATTGCTATGCTCTAAAGAAATTAAACTGGTTAGAACGTCCTCGACTATTACATCTGTCCCAGCTTAACATGGCTTACAAACATTTTTATCATTCTGCTAAAACCCCATTACTGAACAGCCTATTAGAGCCTTATTCCTGTGGTAGAATGCTGCGTTCCAATGATAAGCCCCTCTTACTGATCTCAACAGCACATAATTATGTTGGTAATCCACCTACTCTCATTATATTGCCAAGATCTGGAATTCTCTATCTGTTAACATCACATCTAGCACTACTATCACCAAATTTAACCAAACACTAAAAACACACCTTATCAGTAAATGGCTCTGTGCTTGTTCTCCCCAGACTGAAAATTTTCCACTCCTCCTATTTTTTCTTCATAATAGAGCTACTATCCTAAATTTAATTTTTGTTTATTTATTTCTGTCACTATTAACTAATATTTATTCAACCATATGGAACTCTGCAAACAAAAAATATGTAAATATGCTCTGTTATTTATACATTGTACTTGTATTAGTTTTACTTTTACTTTTATTATTGTATATGTTTGGAGCTTTTCTTCTTGGGTCTCTGATGAAAAAGGGAATTTTCTTACCCAGTCAGACAAACCCAGTTAACAAATGTCAAATAAATAATAAACAAATAAATAAATTAAAAAAACTATAAGGGATCCACAAAAAGCATGGATACAACTGGTATGGTAATCAAGAAAAAGTAGCTTTATTCACAAATTATGTTATTTTGTACTTGATTCCTGAAAAGGACATTTCAGTGCTGTGGAACATCTGAGACAGGTCTTTTCAGGATATAAAATAAATGAAGATAAAACAAGGGCTTTAGTTGTAAATGATATACTCACACCTGCATTTGTTCTGTAATACCAATATCTATGGAGACATTATACGATAAAGTATTAAGATGTATGGATTAAAAAGGATTTTATTATGGCAACCAAGTATACGAGGGCACTGACTAAAGAAGAAAAAATTCAAAAACTTTGAAGTTGGATATGGATAGTAAGCCACAAAAAGCAAAAATGTTTCTAGTCTGTTTAGTTTTATATACAGGTAGACATATTTTTTATCAACCATAGCAGAAGTTCTGGACATTAATAAATAGTTGAAGTACTTTATTTGGTATGGAAAGAGGGCATGCGTTAAGTGGGATAAGTTGTTTCTCCCCACAGAACAAGGTTGTTTAGAATTACCCAATTTGAAGAGATACTTTAGAGCTACAAAGTTAAGGCCTACATACATAACATAAACAGAACGTTACAAATTACAATGGAAAGGTATGTTGACATAATAAGGAGAATGTAGAAATTTGGATGCAGGCTCTTAAGGAGAATAACAACATACAGAATATTATACTTATAAAGTAGGAGAAAGTATTCTAAGAATTAAGCTAACATGAATGTATAAAGGAGATTTTATTGAGAGTGATGAATCCAAGTAGGAGGACAGAAATTAGGCAAGAGGGTCTGGAATTTATTGGAGAAAAATAGCAGAGAGACTAAGGTATTAGGAGCAAATGGCTAAGCAGTGAAATGTAAAAGGGTGGGATGATGCCATGTAGAAGCTTAGACTGTCGGTTAGGAATATCTCTCTGCTAGGGATTGACATCAAGAGTATCGGCACAGACATAGGGAGAGAGGAGTGCTAAGTGAAAGACCAAGTTCTAGTTTGAGGTTTTTAGTAGAATCTAAAGCAAAAGCTGTTAAAAATTAATAATTACTAGGGCATGTAAAATAATGCATGATAACTATAAGAATCAATCAGAAGAGTTTAAAACAGATTGGGAAGAGAGAATGGCAAGAAGATGCACAAAGGAACAGTCGGAGGACATTTGTATGGCTCCCAGGTATACAAAGTCCAGAATGCATAATTTTTTTATATGGAGGTATTTGCATATATATTTTATAGGTAGACAGTAAATGCTGAAGTTGAGATGGGAAAGAGAGATAATTGGGAGTATATTTCTTGGGAATGAAATTAGTTGGCAGAGTTTAAAAAATTCCTACAGAGTACTTTACCAGAAATGTTGGCGGGAGCAAATAACTGTCATTAAGAAAAGGATTCTTTTGAGCTGGGAAATATTGACTGGATTGCCTAGACAAAGATTTTTAATTCTGTTGGTTGCCAAAGAAACAATTAATAGATAATGTAATTCAGCATCTAAACCAACAGTAACCAAAGTCTTTAATAAAGTAAAGGAGGTTAAAGAATTGGAGGTGTTTTCTTTAGAAATGGGGGGAGTAAATTATGTAAAAATAAACAGAATAATTGGGAAGCTTACACACAGAATAATGTTCAGGAGGAAGAATGAAATTTAAGGGAAGGCAGGACTTGAGCTAATTTAATGCTGAAGTGACTGATTAAATATTAAAAATAATGTATATGATTATGTATAATGTATAAACATAATGAAAAAATGTTTACAATGCTTTGTTTTCTTTTCTTTTATGTATGTAACCATGTCATTGTTTGAAATGTATGAATTTAATAAGAATGTTAAAAAAATACTCAGATTCCTTGTCCATGGGACCATAATTGTTTTATTGGGTCTTAACAATAGTTTAAGAATAGTGTTATGATATCACAATATAGAATGTGTCATCTCCTCATAATGCCTATTCCTTAAATAGGAGATAGTATAGATTGTACCGATAGATTATTTTATTTTATTTGTTTATCTATCCTTTGTTGTCCAGGTTAGTCACACTATGCTAGTGGCCTCTTTTCATGGGAGACCTGAGGTGGTATTTCTACTTCTAGGGTAAATTTTGACATGACATTCTGGAACATCCCCTACTCTTTTTGACAGATGCTGTGGGATGCTTTACATCCACCTGAGCTACCACAAACTCGTGTAGATGGGAACTCAGTTTAACATCTGTTCCAAAGGAAGACATGCCCTGGAGTGCAGCACATCTAATGCTGTGCTGCATTGTCAGCAATCTAGTCACCTAGAGTGGGAATAGAACAAACAGCCTTTTAGTCTGCCAGGACTAAAGGTGAGTGCGCTACCTGTTGTGCCACTGACCCAGGAGGAATAGATTTAAATACAACAGCAAATATCACAAATAGTACTTGCCAGGTTGTTTTACAACTCAAGTTATCTCAGCAGCAGGTGTGCATGAATTACTAGAATGTAAATTACTTGTGTTAAGAAAACCACCCTATCTTGGAAATTTAATATATTACATATTCCCCCTTCTGGGTTATCAAAACTACAGATACACATTTTAATTACATTCTTTACCCTTATAAAATATGATATCACCTTAAACTGGAAGAATATATCCTTACTTTCATGGGCTGGATTCAAACAGTTGGCTTTTAAATATTTATTAGCATATAAATACTTAATATCTAGTCAAAAATCACAACCACACTTTATTAAGTACTGGAATATGCTATTTGATCATATTCTCCAATAAGTACCACTATTTACTTTTAGTTACCTCTTTGGAGATGGACTTTAAAGTTTACTTATTGTAATTATACTTTCTTACTTTTTCGGGTCATTAAATCCTATTTTATTTCTCCTTTACTTTCTTCACTGCTTGGGCTAATTATATTTGATTAAAATATATACTGAATGTTTTTAATTGGGCAAATAACATGCTTGTATATAGTTACTTGCTATATATCTTATTATTTGTACTTGTATACATGTGTATTGAACAATTGTTATTATTGTGTTTGCTTATTTTATTTTGGTTCTTCAGAGTGGAAAATTAAAATATAATAAAGAAATTTCTAAAAAAAATATACTTACAGGATACCATGATGGGGGGAGGGTCATACGTTTACATAATATTTATACAATATTTGTCCTGTCCCTGTAGCATCTACAGTCTTTGTCTTTAAACACTGTAATGCCTAGCTACAGAAAGTGCATGTCATGTGCTGCTTTTCTTTCAAGAAGGAGTGCATATGCTGTTTACCGAGCATTGTGACAAGAATATTCATCGTCCATCCACAACCCCTTTTTTCCCCTTTTGCACGTGGAGTAGGAATGTCACTTCAACAGTGATAATCATCTAGAGTCAAGGTTCACACCATCAGGTGGCTAGACCTGCCACAGTTGTTCTTTCATACCACTCACATACACAAAAACACTCACTCCTGTGGCCAATTTAGAGTATCCAGTCCACTTAATGCATGTCTTTGGCAGGTGGGAGGAAACCAGAGCACCTGCAGAAAATCCACACAAACACAGGGAGCATATGCAGACTCCACAAAAAGGCACCCCAGCTGAGAACTGAAGTGGAAAACCTCTTGCTGTGAGGCAGCAATGCTATCCACTGTGCCACCTGATGAACTGCAGGAAAACAGACCATCTTATTTTTTGAGGATACCTACAGATGCATAAAATAGATATGCTAACGCAGTAAATAAATTGCTACCAGTATTCAGTGCATGAAACACAATCACCTTCCTCCTCCCTGTTCTTTGCTGATATTATTATGTTTTGGGACAAGCTTAAGCATGTCAAAAATTGCCTTGTATTTGAGGTACCTGGACAATATATTTATATTATGGTCAGGTGAACAAACATGGTAGATTTTTAAACATTTCTTGTGGTGTGAATGTGGAGGCTATTAATTATTTAGATATGAATATTACAAAAAATGCGCATGGACAATGTTTTTAGTCCAATTTACACAGGAAACAGAATTTCTCCAATTGGTATTTACATTTTTAAAGAGAGTTGCCATCCCATTTGGCAAAAAAAAAAAATAAATTATTTAAAGATCAGGCAGTATACTTGTCTAGACTAGTTTCAAACAACCAACAATTTATGACTGAGTATGAAAATTTAAAAGAAAACTCTTGTCTGAAAGAGTACCCAGATGAATTTTTGGACAGTGTTAAGAGTGAGGTCTGTGACAAGAAAGCCTCAATGTTTAGACCCATTTTAAGGGAAATGTATTTTGTGTTTGTAACAACAGGATAACTACAGATAAAAATATGAAAGTCTTTCTTCTTACTAATGGGGATGGCACTTCTTTAGTTAAGAAAATCATAGAAAGGAATTGGTCTGTGTTTTTTAGTATGGGGGTCTCGCCAATATTTTAAGATCTACGCCAGTGTTTGTTTACAAGGAAAGGCCAAATATTAAAGGAATGTCAGAGAAAGAGCAGTATGAAAATGTGATCCCTGTTCTTGCTATTGACCTAGGGATGATGAAATGTGGGACTTGTTCCCAGTGCAGATTCATTACGGATTCTGTAAATGTGATTGTTTCTTCTTATCTCAAGGTTATAGCATGCAAGGATAGATACAACTGCAATACCAAAGGGGTAATTTATTTGGCCATTTGTTGCCTCACGTCAGGGTTTTTATATTGGTAATACTGAAAGGATGATGGGATCTAAGATTTAAGAACTTGTCTGTGGCATTAAGAAAGGTGACATGACCAATGTACATGTAAACATTCTAAGTGCAGTGTATGTTTATTTTTCATTCTGGAAAATTTTAACAAACTTGAAAGGGACAGTAATTGGAAAAACACTTGAGTCAAGGGAAATACACTGGTAATTATTGGATGCAGGACACAGAACAGGATTAAATGGATACATTTCCATTAATAGTATCTTATGTGCCAAAGCCAACAGGTTATAATGGTTGGTTCCCTTTCTTGGAGAGTTGTTCTTAATTTTAATTAAGGTGCAGCGGTTATCATTGTTACCTCACAGCAAGAGGTTCTCTGGTTTGATTCTCAGCTGGGGGGCCTTCTGTGCAGTGTATGCATGTCCTCCCTGCATTTGCATGGGGTTCCTCCCACGTTCCAAAGACATGTGTCTGGAGCGTTTCTTCCTGGGCCTCTGCTGAAAAATGGGCAGACTTTCCTGGTAAACAAATGTTAAATAAAAAATAAATTAATTTAATTTATGTATAATGTTAGTTTGGAATTTTAATATTTTTACTAATTAAAGTGTCTAATTTAAATGACAGTGATTCAGATAAAGTGATTTTCTATGACTGGTTATTTTTTGTCATGTGACAACTTAGAATTTGGTTTTAATGTGAAAGGCCAACTCTGTTCAACAGTTCTGATGTTCAGATGACGAACAAAAGTGCTTTACTGAAAAAAGAAGTTATGCACTTACCATAACGTTCCATGTGAATTGTTCATCTCGCCTTCATTCTTACAGATGGGTTCGGAGCTGATCTTTGTCTCCGAATCGGCCTACTACAAAGCTCGAAGTATTCAGACAGCTCGAGGCCAAGTCCCTATTCCATGATGCACCTAGTTACCTCAGATCTTGTTTGCTGCATATAATAATACAATATGTCATTCTATCACTCTATAAGAGAAAGCTATAGAAGGGTTGAGGAACCAGGAAGAATCCAGCATCTTAGTCTTCGAAAAACCCTGGAGGGGGTAGGAGGGTGGGAAGTAAGAATGAAGGCGAGATGAACAACTCACATGGAATGTTATGGTAAGTACATAACTTCTTTATGTGAAGTTGTGCTATCTCGTCGTTCATTCTTACAGATGGGTAGCGTCCCAAGCACCATCTATCTCAGGTGGCTCACGGGAGTATGTTTTTCAGGACAGTAGACCCAAAGGAGGCCCTGTCAACTTTGTAATGAATGATAAAGGTATGAGGTCTTGACCAAGTGGCTGCTGCACAAATGTTATCTATAGGAAGCCTAGCAGAAAAAGCAGAGGATGTAGACACTGCTCTGGTAGAATGAGCTTTAATTTTTGTTGTAAGGGCAAATTAGCAGCTAAATAACAAATGTGATACAATCAGATAACCACTTAGACAGAGTTGTTTTAGCCACTGGCATATCTTTCCTGGAGTCTGAAAAGGAAATGAAAAGCTGTTCTGATTTCCTAAACTCTTTTGTTCTATCCAAGTAAAATCTGAGCTGTCTATGAACATCAAGCTTGTGCAGCATATATTCTAAGTTGTTGGAGTGATTGGGGAAGAATACTGGCAAATCAATAATTTGGTTAAGATTAGCTTTAGTACAGACGTTAGCTTCAGTACAGACTTTAGTTCATAGTGAGAGTCTGTCAGCATGGAAAATCAAATAAGGAGGCTTAATGGACAAAGGCTTGAAGCCCTAACACTCTGCGAGCAGAAGTGATAGCTACTAAAAAGATAGTCTTCCATGACAAATATTTCAAATCACATGAGGAGGCTGGTTCGAATGGAGGGAGAATAATGCGAGAAAGCATAAAATTTAAATTCCATGGGGTATTTAGAGATTTAACGGGTGGTCTGAGATGAAGGGGCTCTTTGAGAAAGGCTTTGGATAGTTTGTGTGACATTATGTTCAATCCTTCAAATCCAAGGTGAAAATTAGAGATAGCGGCAAGTTGTACCCGAACTGTTGCTGCTGCAGCTCCTTTGTTGAAAATCATGGTCAAGAACTCTAGTATAGAGGCCAAAGAGGCTAGGTAGGGATCAGTGTTGTTTTGAGAGGCCCATATAGAAAATGTTTTCCATTTGCTAAGGTATAGCTTCCTCATAGAGGAGTTATGAGAGGATATTAGAATTTGCTGGATATTAGAATTTGCTGCATCTCATTATAAAGGTTATAGAATCTGGCTGTGATGGGAATTGGAGCAGCCAAGCTTTCAGCTTTAAGGACTGAAGAGAGGGATGAAGTTCCCCCGATGACTGCGTCAGAAGATCTGGAACTGGGTCCAAAATCCAGGGGTCCTCCAACTGATGAAGTCGAAGGAAGGGGAACCAAATCTGATGAAGCCAATGAGGGGCTATTAGAATAATGGTCCTTCTCAGGGCTTTTGCTTTCTGTAGTATTTTGGGTATCAAGGGAATTAGTGGGAATGCATAGAGGAGACCCAGAGGCCAATCGTGTACGAATGCATCCCTTGGGGCTTCTCTCGCAGGGGGAATCAGGGAAAATTAGCTTCTGCATTTCATGTTCATGTGGTTGGCGAAAAGGTCGCAGCAAGGCAGCCCCACCTGCGGAATATCCTGTCCGCTATTTCTTTCTTGAGGGATCACTTGTGAGGCAACAAAATTGCTCTGCTCAGCTTGTCTGCTATCACGTTGGATTTTCCCAGGATGTGCACTGCTAACAGAAAGCGCTGGGTGGATGTAGCCCATTGCCATACTCTTAGGGCCTTGCGACAAAGGGGGTAGGACCTGGTTCCTCCTTGTTTGTTCAAGTACTAGACCACTGACATGTTGTCTGTCTGAATCACACTTGTACCCAGAGGAAAAAAGTCCTGGAAGTACTACAATGCTAAAAGTACTGCTCTCATCTCTAGGACATTGATATGCAGATGTGTCTCCAGATCAGTCCATGTGCCTTGGGCTGTTCTTCCATAAAAATGCCCCCCCACCCTATCAGGGAAGCATCCATGGTCAGTGTGGCAGTTGGTGGGGGTGGATGACCTATTGTGACATGAAGAGAGGTTAACCACCACTGAAGATCCTTTTTGCATGTGTTCATGATCATTATAAGATGAGACATTAGGAGCTCTTGGTAAGACCATTGAGTGAACAACAGCCGTTGCAGAATCCGCTTGTGCATGCAACCCACCGGTATAGCTAATATTACGACTGCCATCATGCCTAACAATTTTAGTACTTCTGTTGTTTTTGGATATGATATTGTATACCTGCTGACTGAGTATAAAAATTCTTTCTGCTGGAAGTCTCAAAGTGGTGGTGGTGGTGTCCAATTCTGCTCAGCTAAAAACGGTATGTTGCAATGGTGACAAGGCAGATTTTCCTGAGTTTATTGTAATGCCCAGATGACTGCAGAGTGAAAGAGTGGTGTCCCTGGCTTGTATGAGTTGATGCCTGGTGGTGGCGGTAAGGAGCCAGTCGTCTAGGTATGGAAACATCTGGAACCCTAAATTTCTCAGGTGAGCCATGACCACTGCCATACATTTGGTGAACACTCTGGGGGCTGTAGTGAATCCAAAAGGCAGGGCTCAAAACTGGTAATGATTGGCTCCCAGCCGGAAGTGCATATGATCCCTGGATGGTCTGGCCATTTTTATGTGGTAGTACACATCCTGAAGATCTATTGAGCACATCCAATTGTCTTTCCCTAAAAAGGGAAGTATCAACTGAAGCATGACCATCCAGAACTTCTCTTTCTTGACCGATATGTTTAGTCTGCTGAGGTCTAAAATAGGTCTTCAGTCCCCTGTCTTTTTTGGAACTGAAAGAATCTTGAGTAAGATCCAGATCCTATCTGGTTTGCTGGGACTGGCAGGGTGTATTTAAATGAATGTTTAAACAAACACATAGTCCCCAAAGGACTACGGGTATATAAATACCCACACCATGTTGAGCGTGGCAGTGATTTCCATAGTGAGCTTATCAGACGTTTTGATGAATGTGGTTTGGGAATTGTTAGAGCTATTATCAAACGAAAATAAACTTGTATTGCCTGAACGTGCCTTGCCTTTTGGAGGATTACTGTTCTTATTGTGTGTTGGCGGTTTTGCTGGTCTCCTTGCCTGTCTAGCTGCTTGTTCTTGGTTGAGTATTTGGTTTTTGCAGCATTTCTTTTCGTTTGGTGTGGTTATGGAGGCAGGCTTGAGGAGTCCTGTTGCTAGTGCATGCGGCGCTGGTATGGAGGAAGGAGAGCAATTTGCGGCTTCCTGGTCACGCCAACTCACGGGACAGTTAACCCAGCTCGTGCAGCTGCTTACGCCTCTGGGTCAAGGGTTACAGACCATTATTTTGGAACAGCGTGAACTGCTTAAGGCGTTCACAACTAAAACCGTTGGTGTATCTATGCCTTGTGGTTCTACTTCTCTTCGCGGTGTTCGTCAGGTCATAGAAGAAGGTGTTTCTTGCAGCTTTGCCCACACTCCGGCTGCCCTTCGTAACCAGAATGAGGAAGTTACAACTGCCGAAGTTAATCACGGCGTGTCCGGGGGTCCATCGCCGCCTTCTTCATTTAAGGACTGGGTGGCTCACAAGCCCGTTTTTACCTTTCATGAGGACAATGTGAGTAATGCAAATAACAGTTCCTTTGCTGATAATATGCGCTTGCTTCAGCAAGCGTTACACAAATATAAAACTTTGGAGCTGGACAATTTGTATTTAAATGAATGTTTAAACAAACACATAGTCCCCAAAGGACTACGGGTATATAAATACCCACACCATGTTGAGCGTGGCAGTGATTTCCATAGTGAGCTTATCAGACTTTTTGATGAATGTGGTTTGGGAATTGTTAGAGCTATTATCAAACGAAAATAAACTTGTATTGCCTGAACGTGCCTTGCCTTTTGGAGGATTACTGTTCTTATTGTGTGTTGGCGGTTTTGCTGGTCTCCTTGCCTGTCTAGCTGCTTGTTCTTGGTTGAGTATTTGGTTTTTGCAGCATTTCTTTTCGTTTGGTGTGGCTGTAGTGAATCCAAAAGGCAGGGCTCAAAACTGGTAATGATTGGCTCCCAGCCGGAAGTGCATATGATCCCTGGATGGTCTGGCCATTTTTATGTGGTAGTACGCATCCTGAAGATCTATTGAGCACATCCAATTGTCTTTCCCTAAAAAGGGAAGTATCAACTGAAGCATGACCATCCAGAACTTCTTTTTCTTGACCGATATGTTTAGTCTGCTGAGGTCTAAAATAGGTCTTCAGTCCCCTGTCTTTTTTGGAACTGAAAGAATCTTGAGTAAGTTCCGGATCCTATCTGGTTTGCTGGGGCTGGCAGGGTGACTCTTTTTGTTAGCAACGATCGAGCCTCTATTGTTGCCTGTTCCCTGTAACTGGGTGGAACTTCTGGGATTTTTCTTGTCAGTGGAGGGGGTGTGGCGAAAGGAATGAAATATCCCCTGGAAATGATACTTTGTACCCAGTTGTTTGTTATTTTGAGCCAGGCATCTGGATACAAAGATAAGCGACCACTGACTGCCTCCAGAGTATGACAGTCGGGCCTCTTTTCAGGAGCGCTGGTAGGGCTTCCCAAAGAACTTATCTCTGTTGCCATGGTTTTGCAGGCCCCCTCTGCCACGAGGGCAGCGTCTTCCATTATTGCCCCCTCCTCTGCCCCTGGAGAGGGGTTCACCATGTGTGTCCTGAAAGGCTCCTTGGGCTTTATGGAACCACATCTTTCCTCCCCTTTGATCCTTGGGGTAGGGTCTGGTAGGGGTGGAAAAATGGACTCCGACAGCAGACAGAGTCTTTCCTTCCAGCTCACACCTGGTCAAAGTTTCCTTAACTTTGGGCTCAAAAAGGGATGAGCCATCAGAAGGGGTACTGACAAAGGATTACTTAAAGGGCTCCGTGAAGGAACACAAGCGCATCCAGGAGTGTCTCCTAAGAGCAATTCCTGTACCCGCTGCCCTGCTCGCTCCATCAGCTGCATATGAAATGAGGTGCATGGATGAGTTTACTATGGAATTTACGGTAGCAAGCTGGGAGGCAACTGTCTGAAGCTCCCGCAGCTACTGTACCCTGAAGAGCATCTCCAAGCTCTTTTAGGAGATCTCTTTGCAGTCTAGTAAAATTGGTTAGATAGTTGAGCAAACGCAGTGCAAAAGTTGCTGAACTGTACATGCGCATCCCATATCTATCCATGATCCTAGAATCTCTGTTAGGAGGATGGATAGAGGAGGAAGTTTCTGAAATTTCCTTTTTGGTGGCTGCTGCCGCCACCACCATGACATCAACTGACACACCCTTAGTAAGAAAGGATTTGTCCTGGGGGCAGAAATAAATGTATTAGGCCTCCTAGGGGCAGGCTCCATGGTGTCCAGAGACTCTCAAGCCCCTCGTGAGACCAGCTGCATAAGCTCATCGAAGGGCAGAGACACCCAAGAGGTGGCAGGCTGAGACCCGAAAGCCTTCAGGAGAACCGACTTGTCTTCAGTAGGGTTGGTGGACTGCCAGTCACCCCTCTGCCTAAGGATTTTTAATATCTCAGCAAATGAGATATCCTCAGAGGGGGACTGTGGGGACCCTTTCTGATTCATCCAAGTCAGTATCGGATGTGAGAGACTCCTGTGGGGTGTCTAAATGTTTCCTCTTACAGATTCTCTTCCTGGTAACCTCATCAGTGGGGGCTTCTGGTAAGGTTTCAAAAGAGCAGGGACCACCCAATGGGGCTTCTTGAGGCTCTGGGTCCCTACACTTGGCAAGGATCTGTGAAGCGGAAGCAAGTGCTTTTGGGGAGGAGGTAGCCGGACCTGAAGTCGAAGATGTCTTAGGAGACATAACTCTCCTCATGGCTTCAAAGGCACCTCTGCTCTGACAGATCCGAGGAAACCGTTGATACCCCTGGCACCGGGACAGTGGACTCCGAGCCAGAGGTAGGAGCTGAGCTCATCTGAGCCGAAGCCCCGAGAGGCAGAGTCGGAACCAACAAGTCAGTCCGACTGTCCTCCCTGGACCTGACCAGAGAGTATTGGCTCCTAGATTCCTTGATTGCCACTGAGGAAACTGGAGCAGGCATCGGCTTTGAAGGCTCAATGATCATCAAGTCCGACTCCTCTGTCTTCGAAGGACAGGTATGGCTGGTATGGATGGTAAGAGGGTCTTCGGTTCCAAAGTTGTTTGGGTCGGAGTCGATAAGAATTTAGCAAAGGCCGGTGCCTGTAACAGCTTCTGCACCACACAATTCACATCCAAATTGGAAAGCCTTATCGAAGACTGAGATGCGTGGATAGAAAGAGGCACTAATTGCAGGAGTGGAGAATTAGGCAATTCAGATACTAGCTCCATAACCAGGAACTGGCTCTGAAAGGACAAGATGGTCAGCTCCAAGGTCTGTGGAACCGACGTCGAAGGTTTTTTAGACTTTTTACCTCAGAAGAAGTAGAAGCCTTAGAAGACTTTGAGGATTTGCTGGACCCGTCCTGGTCGCTCAAAGCTTCTTGAAAGGATGCTTTAACTAAACCTCTGTCAATTAACTTTCCTGGAGATGCAATGCTCCCAAACAGTAAACACAATTCACATGACTGTCAGTGGCAGACATTTTCTGCCCACATTTAGGACATTTCTTAAGCCCTGATTTAGGGTGTTTACCTTTATCATGGTCAGCCATACTGTAACACACAATCTCAATAGGGTGCTGTAAGGAACTAGACACACCCAAACAAGAAATATCAAACAAGCCCTTTTAAAACTATGGGATAAAATACTAATAAGCACACACACACACACACACACACACACACACACACACACACACACACACACACACACACACACACACACACACACACACACACACCATACTATTTATTTAAACTCTAAAGACTAAACATATCAAAGCTGTGACAGAAAAGAAACTATTCAAAACTCTAAAGACTAAATATATCAAAGCTGTGACAGAAAATCACTATTCAAAAGCACACAACTACAATATAAACTACTATTAAAGATTTAACAAGGCCTAAAATAAAACAAGGCCAAGAAAGCTAACTACTATTTAAAAAAAGGCACACCAAGGGAAGGGAAACTACACAATAAACTATAAGAGCTAATCTATGTATATAAAGATAAATATCAAACTATTTTTGTTAAGTATTATAATAAATTTTCAGGAAAAAAAAGTTTTTTACTGGCCCGAGCTATGCGAGAACCTCCAAACTATTGCACGGCTAACTAGACCTGAGGTAACTCTAGGTGAATCATGGGATAGGGACTTGGCCTCAAGCTATCTGAAGACCTCGAGCTTTGTAATAGGCTGACTTGGAGCCAAGGATCAACTCCGAACCCATCTGTAAGAATGAATGGCGAGATAGAACAACTTCACATTTATTGATTTTAAATTATAAACCATTATTGTGTTAATATGTGTAGTGCTTTTTTTTTAAGTAGTAGATCCCAATCAAATAAAAAAAATGCTCTAAGAGTATTAATGAATCACATCTGTGAACAGTAAAGTGCAAAGAAAGAGTAATTGATAGAATGTATTTGCTAATAATCTTGACTCAAATAGATCAGGTAGTACATTGTTGTGACATAACACAAAAACAGAAGAAATAACAGCAAGTCAGTGCTAGATCTTCTGTGGAACATAACATCTACAGATGTGTTTCAGTTAAAGAAAGCCTTGCAGCTGTATGTGTTGATTACTTTTTTCAAGTTACTTGAAGTAGGCATACACAACAGCAATGTATATTCTCACATCAGGGGATTGTCTGATGTCATATCTGATCAGTGTCAGCCCTATCAAATTTGGTATATATTTCTCAGACTGGGGGCTGTTATTCAATATTCAGTAGACTCCAGTTGTCCTACTATGGGTTTGACTATATTAACAATTGGTACAAGGACAACAGTCTTAAATTAAATGTGAAAAAATGTAGCATAATTCACTTTGGTAAATAAAACATTTTCACATATCATATAGGTGACATTCCTCTCCAATCAGACATTGTTATAAGGGATCTAGGCTCTTTAAATCTAAATTCTTTGCTATTTTACCATCATGACTGCAGTAGCTCATAAAGCCTTCGATCTGTCTCATCTAATTTCCAAAGACATCTCTCCTAGATCCAGAAAAGTCTTAATTCCCCTTAAATTGTATCTCATCAGACCCATTATTGAATAAAATGCACCTTTTGGCATGTATGGGTCTAAACTTATCATCCAACTTGAGAGAATTCAGAGATTCATAACTAAAAAGGTCAGTGGCCTCAAAGATCTTTGTTATCAGGACAGACTGGCTACCCTAACTCTATACTCAATTTCTTATAGACTCCTGTGTAGAGATCTGTGTCTAGGCTTTCAAGCTATGAAAAATCCAAACCTCTTTGACCACCCTTTCCTTCACAACACAAACGGTTCATGAAATACCTGGTTAAATGAACTAAACCCTCATCAACAGACACAAGTCACATTTGCATGATAACGTCATATCCCAATGTAACTGTCACCTCTGTAACAAACTTCTACTACATGTCAAGCAGAGTAGCACCCTTACCACCTTCACAGTATTCACATCCCGACCCCAGCCCCTGCCCAGAAAACCACAGTGAAAAACTTCTCTAAAGCAAATTTCACACTCCTCAAAACCGAGTTGAAATCCTTCAAAGCCCCCGGGCCTGTGGAAAATACGGCCCAGACCATACAATCCTTTATAAACGCATTCTATGAACACCTTCAGGAATGCATGGATCATGCAATCCCAAATAAAACCAAGACCCAATCCTCCAAGGTTAGGCGTCCTGTCTGGTGGACCCCAGCCATAAACAAACTATACAATAGAAGGAGGAAGCTACTACATGACAGAGCAAAATCCCAAAAAGGGAAGGCATCTCTGATCAGTATTAGCAAAAAATTACAGGCATTCATAAAATCGTCTAAGGCCAGCTTCGAGAGAAAAATTGCACAGGACACTAAGGATAATCACAAGGCTTTCTTTAGTTATGTTAGGAACCTGGGTTGGAATTCCCAGATATGCTCATAATTAGTCCAAAATGACAAAAAATACACCGAACCCACAGATATTGCCAACATCCTAGCTGACAGGTTCAGCGCAAACTTCTCCCCCCTTCCCCACCAAAAGGGCAAATATCTATCCCAGCAGAGTGCTGCCCCCCCTGACATCTCAGATGCTCAGGTAAGAGCTGCCCTCTCCAAAGCAAAAAACACAGCATCAATGGGACCAGACAGTGTCCCGGGCTGCGTCCTACATAAACTCCAAGAAGAACTAAACCCAAACATAAAACTACTGTTCAATCTCAGCCTTACTACAGGATATGTACCCAAAGAGTGGCGTACAGCAACAGTGGTCCCTCTCCACAAAGGTGGTGCCTCAACGGATCCTGGAAACTATCGCCCCATAAGCCTGACTAGCTTGGTCTGCAAAGCTATGGAAAGGATCATCATGGACCTCATAAATAAAGATATTGGGGACCTACAGACACTGGATCCTACCCAGTTCTGCTTTGTTAAGGGCAGATCCTGCCTCTTAAACCTGGTCAATTTCTTTGAAACAGTCACCAAGGCCATTGACGAGGGGAAGGTGGTCCACACAGCCTACCTGGACCTTGCAAAAGCCTTTGATACAATACCCCACTCGGGCATTATAGATAAGCTCACCAGCTTAAATATAAACCCATATGTCACTAGATGGGTTGCAAACTGGCTCAAGGACAGAACCCACATGGTTAGAATTGCTGGAGCCATGTCAGACTCCAAACCAGTTACAAGTGGCATCCCACAAGGCTCAGTCATAGGACCTCTCTTGTCCGGTATATATTTCTCGGAGGTACAGGCTAACACGGAAGGACTGTGGCTGACCAAGTTCACAGATGACTGCAAACTGGGTGCCATAATCGACTCTCCAGCCGACAAAAGCATCCTACAAAAGGGTCTCATAGAAACAGACAACTGGTGCCAGAGCCATGGCCTCAAGCTAAACGCCAAAAAGTGTATAGTCATCCCCTTTGGCAAAAACAAAGTGCCCACAAATTACCACATAGGTGGTAATCCATTAAGTACGGAAGAAGTAATTAGGGACCTGGGTACCCAAGTTGATAGCAATCTCTCATTTGACAACCAAGTGGCCAAAGTGGCTAGAAAAACATTTTATGTAACCCACCTAATCATGAAGGGATTCACATCTAGATCAGAGGAGGTCATCGTGCCTCTTTACTCATCCCTCATCAGGCCCATAATTGAGTACAATGCCCCTTTTGGGATGTACCTTACCAGACACCTGCAGCAATTGGAAAGACCCCAAAAGTACCTCACCAAGAGGATTAAAGGGCTCAAACAGATGCCATATGCTGCCCGGTTAAAGAAACTCCAGCTCTACTCAGTGGCATACCGCCTGCTCAGAAGCGATCTGTGCCTGACGTATAAAGCCATGTCCAACCCGGAATTAATGGACATGCTGCACCTCAGAAAATTCAAATCCCATCGAGCTATGCGCTCGAGAGACTTGAACCTCAGCACTGAAATAAATAGGACATGCTGGAGGGACAGATTCATAAACCAGAGGCTCCCTTCACTCTGGAATAAAATCCCAGTCCAGGTTAGGCAGAGTGGTAATCATTGACTCTCTTCAAGAGGAATCTTGATGAGTGGATGGGAGATTGTAGGTTTACCCCGGGTATCACTTCTGTGTCACTGTTAGACAGAGGCAGAGTATACTAACCTCGAAAAAGGGCATAGCAAAATTCATTTAAAATGGGTGGCGAAAGCCAAACACATTCTGGCTAGGCTTATAAATGCCCTAGGGCAGATAGCCTAGTATGAACCTATGAACCTATAAGATAAACCTAGATAACTGGATGGGCAGACTCAAATTCTCCCCAGTTCTATCTTGACCCCACCTCCTTGAGGCTGGATAGCACTTTTGAATAACATTTTTTAGTTAGGCTTGTAATGATCTGCAGACTGATTGCCTAGTACTTACCTGTAAACTTGATATTTGTCCACAGAACAAAAGCTGGACATTCAGAAGATTTGTGCCTATGTTTGTATACAATATGCTCTGGGTCTACAGTTATTCTATCTCCTCCATTGATTCTTTGCACTGTATGTCCCGTTGATTGTGAAGTAATTGAAGACAAATGCATTATGAGTTGAATAACTTTTCCTGTTGTATTATATCTCTTCAATTGTTACCTTATCTCACACTGACATATTAAGTTCAACTGCTCTGAGAATCAGGGTCATGCCTGAAAAGGGTCAACAGACCAGCCCACCTATCCAGTTAAGAAATAGTTACATAATTTCAGACATCAGGTCCAGTCCACACTATTCACAGTGTAATGGAAAAGTGGGAAAGAGTATTGAATCCGGTCATTGAAAAATCTCATGGAGAAGAAATATTGCAATACCTGTATGGATTGTTATTGTGCAAGTTTGAAATATAGGTATGCTTCACCTCAGGGATTCAGCCTGTCTGCAGCATAAGTGTTAACATGCATAAGGCTGAAAAGCAAACTGGCTCTATCAGCTACATTACTGATGCCTAGAAATCAATACAAAGTAAAGTAATTCTGGAAATAAATTAGCAAAGACAGAGATGTGCTATTTTGATATAAATACCATAAATCTAATACATTTGAAAGTAAGACATTCAAAGCTGACAAAATGTTTCTTATCAGATGAAAAATAAGGGCTTGTGAGGATATATGAATCACATGTGGGAACAGTAAAGTTCAAAGGAAGAGGAAATAATTGGCTAGCAATGTTGTCTCAAACAGATCAGATAGTGCAGAGTTGAGACTTACATAACTTACACCACAATAAGAAAAAACAAGCCATGGGCAAGTTCACAACCTGAAGATGAATTTGATGGTAGAGCAGCTGAACCAATATACTACATTACATTATTCATGGGGAAGTTGGAAGGTTTATAGGAAGAAATGTAAATATTTGCATTAGGCAAGTAACATTGACATTCAGGGAAGATGGACACCTAAAACTACCTCAGTTAGAAAACAGACTGTGAGAAATATGATAGGCAAGAGTTGCAGGGAGAGGATCAGTTGTTACACACATCCTAAGTGGTGTGATGAATGGGTATAAGGGAAGGGATGTTCCTTCAGTCCCTGAATATCTTTCCTCCTATGTCCACGGAGGTTTACAGAAGTTAGCCTGTAAGTAAATTATTTAAATTAGGGCAAAAACTGTCCCTGACAATAAGTGTGGAGAACTATACATATATTAGCTTAACAGCAGTGGCTGGAAAAGTCATGGAGAAAACCATGAAGGAAATATTAGTGCCGGTTCTAGAGAAAAAAAAAATCATTAGAACAGCAACCAACATGGGTTAACAGCCAGAAGGAGTTGCCAGTCAAACCTGATCCAGTTTTTTGACTGAATTACAGGTACCAGATATCAAGATTTACCTGGTATTCAGACAGGTATTTGACTCATACCTCTCAAGTGTCCAGATTTTCACAGAATGTCCAGATATTTTCCTCATTTTTTTATGCACTTCATAACATTTGTGGTTTTCTGGAGTTTTTGTGGCAAATTAGTGAGGACTGAATACACTAAATAATGACAGATATTTGAGTTTCAGACATCATATCCTTCAAATAATGCTTGATAACATGAGACCTTTTATTCTAGCAACATTTTAAGTTTATAACAGAAATATTTAAAAATTGTCCTTATTTTTGGGGCTTTGTTCCCCCCATTATTTTTGGCTTTGTCCAGATTTTTTGTAATAAGAGGTTGAGAGCTATGATCTGACTCAGTCTTACAGAGGAGGCTGAAAGAAAAATTGGAGAGCTTAAGGGTAGGACCTAGACTGAGAAACTGGAATGCAACATGACTGAGTGGTAGACCATAGACGGCTGTGAGGAGAGAGAGAGTGTCAGACATTATGGAAGTGAGTAGTGGAGTATTTCAGCAGTCTGTCCTATGTCCAGAACTCTTCTATTTGTCTCAGACTGCAGAGAATAAAAAACAACTTCAGTGTCAACATAAATGACGGAAGAATAGCTCCTACAGTAGAGGATGGGGGAGGATTTGGGAAGGTTGCCCACATGGGCAGAATGGTGGCAGTTGATGTTTAGTGCAAACAAATACAATGTACTGTGTTGGGCTCCAATGAGTTTGGTGTAAAGTGTCAAATGGGTGGAATGGAACTGATGCCAACAGTGAAGTATATTTGGGTACTGATTTCACCTAGGTAGGGACCACCAGACGCAGACTGAGAGGGCAGTAGCAGCAGCAAACAGAATGCTATAGTGTATTCGAAGGAGGATAGACTGCAGAAACAAAGATGTTGGCCAGACTATACATTTAGTACTGCCTGCAGTTTTGCAGGCCACACATGCAAAGGAACACTAGACTGCTGGAAGGCCTGCATAGGAAAGCCACCCATAATATCCATGGGATGGAGGGCAAGAGATACAACGTGAGGTAAGAAGAGCTACAGTCTTCTAATGCGAGACAAGAAGAGATAGGGGACATGATATCATCATGTTAGTGAAATGGGAAGAGGCCATACTAAATACCAACAGAGGTGGAGGAAGGGACATAGACAGCACTGGGGGGACTAATGCCTTCCCTTCATCTTTGAAAGTACTTAGTTTTATAGAGAGGGTAGTCAAAATGCTTGGGATAGGTGGAGAAAGAATGAGGGGGAAGTATAGGTGGAGGGGATGCAGAAAGTTAAATACATTAAAAGGGCAGACCATCTAAACTCTGTGTGCCTTTTGCAATTAGGGAATGTAATGGAAAAAGAAGTTATGTACTCACAATAACGTTCCATGTTTGTTGCCCATCTCACCATTCATTCTTACAATGGTGGGTTCAGAACCGATCCTCGGCTCCGACTTGGCTAAATACTTAGCTGAAAGTCTCAATCCTGACTCGTGGCAAGGAGGTATCCCACAATTCAGTGGTGTAATTCCCCAGATCTTGTTTGCTGCTAATACTGAACAATATGTACACTATATACATATCTACAAACATATACATATAAACATATATCTGAGTCCATATTATAAGTACTGGAAGAAGAAACAAGCTGAGACAAAGAACTCCTGAAGGTAGTTGAAATATACCAGTTCCACAAGGAGTCTTAGGCAGGGGGAAGGAGGGAGGGAGGGTTCGTAGTTAAGAATGGTGAGATGGACAACAAACATGGAACGTTATGGTGAGTACATAACTTCTTTATGTTATGTTGTCCTATCTCACCTTCATTCTTACAATGGTGGGACAGCATCCCTAGCACCATTTTCCTGGGTGGCTCATGGCAGTACACCTTCAAGCACCGTGGAACTGAAGGATGCCCTGTCCCTGGAGGCCAAATCCACTTTGTAATGAATGATAAAAGTATGTGGAGTCATCCAAGTAGCTGCTGCACAAATATTATCTATGGGAATTCTGGCTTGAAAGGCAGATGACGTAGCCATAGCGCTAGTAGAATGAGCCTTCACTTTGAAAGGTAAATCTTTGTGATTTGTGTTATAGATGAATGTAATACAGTTTGAAAGCCAGTTAGAAAAAGTAGTTTTTGAGACTGAGGATCCTTTATTTTGCATCAGCGAAGGATACAAACAATTGGTCAGATTTTCTGAAGTCTTTGGTTATATGCAAATAGAATCTGAGTTGTCTATGCACATCCAGTTGATGTAATTTGTACTCTGCCTTATTGCTATGGTTAAGAAAGAACACTAGAAGTTTTATGGATTGGTTTATGTTGTTTGGAGAAGAGACTTTAGGTAGAAAGGATGGGGTTTTTACGTAAGGATAACCTATCCTTATGAAAAATCAAATATGGTAGTTTGATAGAAAGAGCTTGCAATGATGACACCATTCTAGCAGAAGTTATAATCACTAGAAACAAGGTCTTCCAAGAAATGAACTTGAGGTCTGAATATGAAGAGGGCTTGAAGGGAGGTAACGTGAGATGAGACAAAACAAAATTTAGATCCCAAGGAGAAAGGAGTTCTTTAAAGGGAGGTCTTAATAAGGAAGCACCTTTTAAGAAGGATCTACACAACCCGTGTGATATTAAGTTGGTAGTAGTATCACCAATATGAAAATTTGAAATTGCAGCAAGTTGAACCTTAATGGTTGCTGCAGCTGAGCCTTGTTGAAAGAGTTCTACCAAAAATTCCATAATAGAATGAATCGGTGCAGAGAAAGGATCAATGTTCTTATCTTGAGCCCAAAGGGAAAACCTCTTCCATTTACTAGAATACAGTTTTCTAGTGGAAGCTTTATGGGAGGACATTAAGATATGTCTAACCGTGGGAGTGAAATTGTTTAGCCTACCTAAATAGGGAAGTGGAGCAGCCAAGCTGTCAGTTGTAGGGTGTGGAGAGAGGGATGAAGCTCCCCTGACATATGAGTCAGCAGATCTGGCACTGGGTCCAAAATCCAAGGCTTCTCCTGAAGGTGAGGCAAAAGGAAGGGAAACCAAATTTGGCAAGGCCAGTAAGGAGCAATGAGAATTATCCTGCTTCCCAAGCTTTGTGCTTTCTGAATTACTCTTGAGTATGAGAGGAAAAGGTGGAAAGGCATATAGAAGTCTCGAGGGCCAATCATGAGCAAGAGCATCTCTCAGTGTCGCCCCCAGAGGGGGAATTAGGGTAAAGTAGTTGCTGCACTTGGCATTCATGGGAGTGGCAATGAGATTGCAGCAAGGCTGTCCCCATGTTTGGAAAATCATTTCCACTACATTTTGATTGAGAGACCACTTGTGAGGCATTAGGATTGCTCTGCTCAGCTTGTCCGCTATCACGTTGGACTTCCCCGGAATGTGTGTTGCGATTAGAAAGTGCTGGG
The DNA here is from genome assembly GCF_019279795.1 of Protopterus annectens. NCBI lineage: Eukaryota > Metazoa > Chordata > Ceratodontiformes > Protopteridae > Protopterus > Protopterus annectens. The sequence goes on along the minus strand of NC_056734.1, from coordinate 987,800,630 downwards.
AAGAAACTGCCCATTGCCATGCTCTTAGGGCTTCTCTACAAACGGGGTAAGATCTGGTTCCTCCTGCTTGTTTATATACCAAACGACAGACATATTGGCTGACTGGATCGCAATAGTCCCTAGAGGGAGAGAGTCTTGAAGTGCTTGCAACGCAAAAAGCACTGCTGTCATCTCTAGAACATTTATATGCAAGTGAGCCTCATGTTCCTGCCATGTACCTTGGACTGTTCTTCCCAGATAATGACCCCCCCCACCCTACATGGGAAACGTCCGTGGTGACTGTAGCTATTGGTTGAAGTGGAACAAAGGGTCTGTCCATTGTCACATGAGTGGAGTATAACCACCATCTCAAGTCATTCTTGCAAGATTCTGTTATTCTGACCAACTGAGACATTGGAAGCTCTTGAAGTGACCATTGGGAGAATAGTAGCCATTGAAGAATTCTCATGTGCATTCTGGCAAGAGGAACTAGTGTAATCATGGAGGCCATTGTTCCGAATAAGCATAGAATTATCTTTGCTTTCACTTTGTTCTTGGGAAGGAGGTGAAGTATCTGCTGTCTGAGTGCTATAACTCTTTCTGTTGGAAGATGTGCTACCATAGATGAAGTGCCTAGATCTGCGCCTATTAATGTAATATGCTGACAAGGCAGATTTTTGAAAATTTACTGTAATGTCCAGTTGATTGCATATGTCCAAAGTTAGGTCCCTGGCTTGTAGAAGTAGATGCTTGGTGGTGGCAGATAGGAACCAGTTGTTTGGATAGGGGAAACACATGGAAGCCTACATGTCTCAAGTGAGCCGTGACTACTGCCATACATTTGGTGAATACTCTGGGGGCTGTAGTGAGACCAAAGGGCAGAGCTCTGAACTGGTAATGACTGGCTGCCAGCCAGAAGAGTAAGTACCTTCTTGATATCCTGTCCATTTTTATGTGGTAGTAAGCATCTTGAAGGGCTATTGAGCACATCCAATTGTCTTCACCCTAAAAAGGGAAGTATAGACTGCAGTGTCACCATTCAGAACGTTGACTTCTTGACAGATTCGTTTAACTTGCTTAGGTCTGATATGGGCATCCCGTCCCCTGTTCTTTTTGGCACTAAAAAGAATCTTGAGTAAGTTCCAAATCCTATTTGGTCTGCGGGGACTTCTTGGATGACTCTTTTGTGGAGCAACTTTTGAATCACTATAGTTGCTTGTTCCCTCAGATTGGGTGGAACATCTGGGACTGTTTTGGTCTGTGGGACAGGTTTGGAATAGGGATGGAGTATCCTCTGGATATTATGTTTAGTACCTATTTGTCGTTAGTGATATTTCGCCAGGCTTCTGGGTACATCAATAAACGTCCCCCGACTGCCTCCAGAGTAGAACAGTCAGGCCTCCTTTCAGAAGCGCTGATAAGAGCGTCCGCGAAAAGAATCACGGTCACTCTGGTTTTGCGAGCCCCCCTCTGCCTCTGAGGTGGCGTCTACCATTATTACCTCCCGCTCTGCCCCTGGAGAAGGTATCACCTCATGGGTCTTGGAAAAATCTCTGGGATCTTTTGAACCACATCTTTCCACTCTTCTGACCTTTGGGATAAGGTCTTGAAGGTACAGAAAAACGTACTCCAGCAGCAGAGAGAGTTTTTCCTTCCTGCTCGCACTGGGTTAGAGTATCTTTTACTTTGGAAAACCAAAAACAAGTGGAAACCTTTCAGTAACCCTCCGCTAGTAGAACGAATCAATAGGATAGCATAAACTCACTCGAAACGTGGAATACACACCACACTTTTATTTATGCTTAAAAACGCCAGCTTTTCGTCAGTTTCAAAAACCAACTTCCTCAGAATGGAAATGTCATGTCATAATAACCCCTACTTATAGTTTTGTATCCCCTCACATGGTCACATAGAATCAGGCTACATAGCTATTGTAATTTCTAAAAACATCTAAAAAAGTAAGTAAAAACTATATACAAACACAGTGTAATTCAGGACAAAGCACAATTAAATTAGTTAAAAATGTGTTAAAAAATATGTATATTTGAATATGCACACAAATCCCTGACAACTTGATTCTCTATGATTTTATACAATATATTATAGAATAGAATGAGATAAAATAGTGGAATCATCCACTAATAAATAAAAAGAAATTAATTAAACTGTCAACTATAAACATTTAATTAATGCTGTAGAAAAATGACTGTTATATATATCCAGTAAATTAAAAACTCAGCCGGCAATTTGATCAGCACTGATAAGGAGAAACAGAAAAATAGAAAAATACGTGATTGGCAAGCTCTGCAGAGACTCTGGAAACATCAAAAAGTGTCCGATTGCTATAATACATATATGCATATAATTAGCTGAACTAACATTCAAACAAAGTAGCTAAATACCATCCGCAACAGCTTGAACTCCATAGCACTGCTCTTTGCCATCCTAGATAGACTCTGATTGTAACTCATGGTATATGGCGTACAGAACTCTACATTAAAATCATATAGTTACATAACTATTGTGATAATGATATGGTATGTCTGTGCATGACTATACTCATAGAAATGCTAAAAAACTACTACTAAAAAACTCCAGGGGAAATAACTTCTTTTACTTTGGGTCCAAAGAGTGAGAAACCTTCAAAAGGGGTGTTAGTAAAGGTAGACTTAAAGGGCTCTGCAAAATTGTACAAGCGCATCCAGGAGTGTCTCTCTCCTAAGGGAAACTCCAGAACCCGCTGCCCTGCTCGCTCCATCTGCTGCATATGATATGAGCCTCATGGAGGAGTTGACAATGGAATTTAAGGTGGACAGCTGGGAGGAGAACTTCTCATTCACCCCCACAGCTATTGAACCTTGTAGAGTATCTCTTAACATTTTCAAGAGATCTCTTTGTAGCCTCGTGAAATGGGATAAGTAGTTCAGCGATCACAGTGAGAAAGTCGCTGAAGAAAAGATATGCTTCCTGCATCTGTCCATCGTTTGAGAGTCTTTATTTGTAGGATGAACAGATGAGGAAGTCCCTGCAAGTTCCTTCTTGGTGGCTGCTGCCACCATCATAGCATCTACGGGTACTCCCTTTGTTAGAAATCCCTTGCCCAAAGGAGCTGACAAAAATTTGTTTGGCCCCCGAGGGACCACTTCCATAGTGTCGGGTGACTCCCACACCTTTTGACTAATTACCAGATCCATTAGTTCATCGAAAGGTGGGGGACACCCAGGAGGCTGAAGGTTGAGATCCAAAAGCCTTCAGGTACACTGACTCCTCATCAGAAGGGGTGGTGGTCTGCCAGCCACCTCTTAGCTTGAGGATCTCTAGAATATCTGCAAAAGAGATATCGTCAGAGGATGACCGTCGAGACCATCAAGGTCAGTGTCTAAAGTGATGGACTCATCTGGGGAGTCAACATGCTTCCTTTTGCAGGTTCTTTTCTGAGGTGGCTCCTCAGAAGGATATTCTGGGGAGGCCTTGGATGAGAGGGGTTCGCCCAATGGGGGATCCTGAGGCTCTGGGTCTCTGCTGTCTTGAGGAAAGGGTGGTGCTGAGACAGTAGCCAGTGCCTTGGGGGACGAGTACTGGTATCCTTCTGTGGTGCTGAATGGGTAGACAACACGCTCATCAGCTCAAAGGCAGATCCTGCCAGCTCCGAAGACTCCCTCAGTTCCGAGGAGACAGAAGAAAGCAACGGAGCCAACGAGATCGGACCTGAGGCTGATGTGGGAGCTGAGCTAACCTGAGCCAACGCTCTAAGGGGTTGGCTCGGCACCAAAGAAGTTCAGGGCTGAGAACCCCCCCCCGGGGCCAACCAGGGAACCTCGGCTCTCAGATTCACCGGATGACACAGAGAGTCAGAGCAGATGTCGGCTCTGTGAACACCTAAGGGGGTCCTGGAACCGATGGATCCACAGAAAGGGGTACCAAGCACTCCAACTCCGAAGGACCAACTTGGCTCGGAGGAGTTACAACAGTGGGCTCAGTAAGGCTCCGAAACCAAATGGGTGGGAGCCAAGAGTAATTTAGTCAGCGCCAGTGACTTGAGGAGTCTAAGCACCACCCATTCCATGTCATAATCTGATAAGCTTCTTGTAGACCTGGAAGACAGGGAAGGAGATTGAGACCTACGTAGGATTGGTGATCTCAAGGTTGGAGAAACTGGCGAAATCTCAATGGGCCAGCTTTGACTGATGGTATCTTGTGGCTCTGAAGACTTTGGAGCCAAAGTACAAGGCCTATCAACCAAAAGGACTTCTGATGGCTCCGAGGACTGTGGAGTCGAGGAAGGAGAGGCCTTTGAAATTTTTGGGAGTTTGACTGGCGGCTCTGACTGAGCCAATGTAACTGGAGAATGTCTTTTATGAGATTTATCCTTTTTTGAAGAAGGAGACAAAGAAGAGGAGGAAGAGCTATGAATGGCTTCCTCAAAAGAAGGCTTTAGGAGCCCTTTTAGAATCAACTTGTTTCTTCTTTCCTGAGGAATTCTAGCACTAAATGAATGACAGAAGATGCAGTCTTCTTGGAGATGAATGTCACCAAGGCAATAGACACAAACAGCATGTCCATCTGTGATGGACATTTTTTGCGAACACTTTTGACATTTTTTAAAGCCCGAAGGCTTATGTTCTCTCTCTTTTTGGTCTTTAGACATTATTCAAAAAAGACCCTAAAGGCGATAGCAAAAACCACAACAACAAATATTTACTAGCTAAGACTAATACACTAAAACTAAACTAAAGGTTACTACAGGACAACACAAGGAGCAACAACAGGGGGGAAAAAAATAGAACCTCTAACTAAAACGGTTCTATTTTCCACATAAAATAATAAAACAGTACAAGCCCTCTAACTTAAATGGGCATATAGCTCTCTAACTTAAACACTAACAATGAACAACAACCACTACACAGGATACCAAAGGGGCCTAGAAAGCAACGGCAAAATTCGTGCTAAAGGGGAAAAAACTATCACTATTTAACTAGAAGCAGCAAAGAGACACAATGAGTTAAACCTAGTAAGAATAAAGCTAAATATAGCAAGTTTTGACAAAGGTAAATAGAAAAAAATATCACACTTAGCCACGGCCATGATGAGTGCATCCAATCTCATAAAGGGGCAAACGAGATCTGGGGAATTACACCACTCCATTGTGGGATACCTCCTTGCCATGAGCCAGGTTTGAGACTTTCAGCTAAGTATTCGGCCGAGTCGGAGCAGAGGATCAGCTCCGAACCCACCACTGTAAGAATGAAGGTGAGATAGGACAACATAACATCAGTACTTTAAGCTGGCTGGCTGGCAGACAGGTCAACATTTATCAGGACCAGTATCATCTTCTTCTTTCGGCTGCTCCCGTTAGGGGTTGCCACAGCAAATCAACTGTTTCCATTTCTTCCTGTCCTCTGCATCTTGCTCTGTCACACCAACCACCTGCATGTCCTCTCTCACCACAGCAGATCAACTGTTTCCATTTCTTCCTGTCCTCTGCATCTTGCTCTGTCACACCAACCACCTGCATGTTCTCTCTCACCACATCCATAAACCTTATCTTAGGCCTCCCTCTTTTCCTGTTACCTGGCAGCTTCATCGTCTGTCACAAATCACTCCTGACACTCTTCTCCACCCACTCCATCCTGCCTGTACTCTCTTCTTCACCTCTCTTCCACACTCACCATTACTCTGAACTATAGATCCCAAGTACTTAAACTCATCCACCTTCACCACCTCTACTCCCTGCATCCTCACCATTCCTCTATCCTCCCTCTCATTCACACACATAAATTCTGTCTTAGTCCTGCTGACCTTCATTTCTCTTCTCTCTAGAGCATATCTCCACCTCTCCAGGGTCTCCTCCACCTGTTCCCTACTCTCACTACAGATCACAATGTCATCTGCAAACATCATCATCCACGGGGACTCCTGAATGATCTCGTCTGTCAACCTGTCCATCACCATTACAAATAAGAAAGGGCTCAGATGTAATCCCACCTCCACCTTAAACGCATCTGTCACTCCCACCGCAGACCTCACCGCTGTCACACTACCCTCGTACATATCCTGTACCACTCTTACATACTTCTCTGATACTCCAGACTTCCTCATACAATGCCACAACTCCTCTCTAGACACCCTGTCATATGCTTTCTCTAAATCCACAAAGACACAATGCAACTCCTTCTGACCTTCTCTGTACTTCTCCATCAACACTCTCAGAGCAAACATTGCATCTGTAGTGCTCTTTCCTGGCATGAAACCATACTGCTGATCACTAATCATCACCACCCTTCTTAACCTAGCTTCCACTACTCTTTCCCATAACTTCATGCTGTGACTGATCAGTTTAATCCCTCTGTAGTTACTACAGCTCTGCACATCACACTTATTCTTAAAAATCAGTACCAAAACACTTTTTCTCCATTCCTCAGGCATGCTCTCACTTTCTAAGATTTCATTAAACAATCTAGTTAAAAACTCCACTGCCATTTCACCTAAACACCTCCATGCTTCCACAGGTATGTCATCTGGACCCACAGCCTTTCTGTTCTTCATCCTCTTCATAGCTATCCTTACTTCCTCCTTGCTAATCCACTGCACTTCATGATTCACTATCCGCACATCATTCAACTTTCTCTCCCTCTCATTCTCTTCATTCATCAACTCCTCAAAGTACTCTTTCCATCTGCTCAACACACTCTCCTTGCTTGTGAGTAAGTTTCCCTCATTATCCTTTATCACCCTTACCTGCTGCACATCTTTACTAACTCGGTCCCTCTGCCTAGCCAATCGGTACAGGTCCTTTTCCTCCCTCCTTAGTGTCCAACCTTTTATACAACTCTTCATACGCCTTATCCTTAGCCTTCACCACCTCTCTCTGTGCCATGCACCTCATCTCCTTATACTCTTGTCTACTTTCTTCATCTCTTTGACAATCCCACTTCTTCGTCAACCTCTTTCTCTGTGTACTCTCCTGTACTTCTTTATTCCACCACCAGGTCTCCTTGTCCTCATTCCTCTTTCCAGATGTGATACCAAGCACCTTTCTAGCCATCTCTCTTACTAGCTCAGGACCAGTGAGTATAACATATTAAAATATACTTAATTTTTTTCAAAAAAGAGGGCTTTTGCACATCCATTGAAAACATATTCATTAACCCACAAATATTCAATGCTTTTACATTTTGCTCTTAAATTACAGGAATTAATTAACACACGAGTAAAGTACAGATACATTTCAGAAGCAGTTTTATTACGGAAACTAACAACAGCACATTACTGATATTGTTTATATAATTACAAAGGGTATTTAAATTTTATGTAAAAACAAAATGCATATTCTACAAAATTCTGTAAGCAGTATTAGGGTGTGACAGCTTAGTCAATCACTTAGTCACAAAATAACTGATCATGTTGACCTTTTAGATGCTGTCAGGTTCACTGTGGGAGATTGGTTAACGTGGAGAGATTGGAAATGTACTACGAATGCAGCAGTCATGACAACACAAAGTATGTCTTGACCTCACTTAATACAGTGTGGCCAAGACAAGAATAGCATTTTAAGTAGTATGTTGGAGCTAGAAGAATTTAAATCTATGTCATCTCAAGACATAGTACATATCTTATAAAGTTGCTTCAGAATAAAACCATATATCATATAATTTTTCTTTTTGTTCTGACCTCGTGCCAGCTGAGAATGCTGCTGTCTTCCACATGGAAAACTGAGACTTTCTGCTTAAGCTATAACTCCACAACACAATAACACACTCAGGGTCTGACATATAAAAGATGTCTAATAGGGAGTGTCACTTTTTTTAAGTGACATAACCCATCAAGACTACTTTATCCCCTGTGCAGCCAGTGCTTGTGTGTGGTACCTGCTTTCCACTTAAGATCCTATTACAGGAATGTGTACCCCAGGCATTTGTTGCCACACCCGTCTCCCAAAGTGAGGCAAGCTGGAAGTGACACTTCATTTTTCTCTTCTCCCTCACCAACTCCAACAGGAACCTGAGCTGTTAATCAAATTCAGACTACCTGCATCAAAGTCAAGGCTTTATCCTTGCACACCATTAAAGCTGACAAGCCATGTATCATAGCTGGTAGTAAATGAGGACAAAGTTACACCACCCACTTTCTATGTGTGCCTATATCTTGACAGTGAAACTAAATGGTCCAGCAATGCAAGTAGAATCCAGGGTGAAATGTTCTGTGAAGCACTTTACTAAAACAGTACAACCTCACAGTACAGTTGTTCTCTGTTTAAGAATTTTTTTACTTACATGTCCAGAAAGCTCTGCAATTGTAGTATGTTCATAGGTTAGTACTAAGCTAACTGCCCAGCGAGCCATTTTAAGCCTAGCCAGTTATCCCTTGTGAGACTCAAACCCTGCACCTTGTGTTTGTAAGGCAAACACCTTAACCATTAGGCCACCCTCCCAACCAAGCTTCATTTTAAACATTCTTTGCTTCCACTGGCAGAATTGTAGCTTTGCCTTTTGGGATACTAATTTGCAATTCTGTAAACCTTTCTGCCCCACCCCCAATACATTCAGAAAGGCCAGCAATGGACTGTTCAAAGCATGCCTGATGAACACTCATTGTAGAGCAGTCAATATCATTTGGCTAGATTGTCTGATGAGTATGGACAGAGAGAGAAGTGTGTAACTGCTGGTGAACAGCATCACCCTAAACACCGGGGTCCCACAAGGTTGTATGCTCAGTCCACTTCTTTTCACAGTTCTAACACATGACTGCACAGCTATACATCAGTCAAACAGAATTATAAAATTTTCAGATGACAAAGCAGTAATTGGCCTTATCAAGAATGAAAAAGAGGAGGCTTACAGGGAGTCGTTCATTGCTGCACTGACAACTCAGCACTAAGTGTTGGGAAAACCAAGGAAATCATCACCGATTTTAGGAACAAAAAGTCACACATCCTTATCATCATCAGTGGTGCCGCAGTGGAGAGAGTAAATATCACCAAATTCCTAGGGCTACATATCTCGGAAGTTGGGCCATAAATGTTTCCTGCCTTATAAAGAGAGCCCAACAACGTCTCCACATCCTTAGGAGACTTTGTAGAGCTAACCTCCATCCACAGGTCCTACTCACCTTCTACAGAGCCACGATTGATAGTGTACTGACAAGCAACATCAGTGTCTGTTACGGAAATTGCTCTCAAGTTGATCAGAAGGTACTGGATAAGATTGTTAAACAGACCACAAAAATCAATGGCTCCAACCTTCAATCCCTACAAGACATATATTCAAACAAATGCTATGGCAGAGTCCAAAAACTATTGAGGGAAACAGACCATTCAGCTTATGGGCTGTTCAAACTCCTGCCAACAAAGTGCTACAGAAGCATTAGATGCAGGGCATCCAGATTCCATAATAGCTTCTTCCCACACGCTTTCAGACTGCTGAATAACAAACCCATAGCCTAATGCATTACATGGGTAAAACATTATTTGTCTGCAATATGTCATGGTTGTTTACGTAAACTCTCTGACTGGCTAACTTTATATGTCTCTATCTGCACCAGGAAAGCTGTGAACTGTAAGTTTATGGTAAATATTGGTGGTGGATAAGTTTACATTTGTGCCTCTCCTTTATTATAGTACTGGTTTTTGCATATCCTTATATTTCTACTGAATCTATTCCTACTGTTGTCTTTGTTGTGTTTCTGATGTAAATAGAGCTTTCAAATTTGTTTGTTTTACTTTTTTTTTAATAACTCTATCTTCCTTCAGTAAATTGTCATTCATATGGTACAAGCCTGGGTATTGATCGAAATGTTGTGCATTGATGTGCACTTTTTCCTCTGTGTTGATCTGTATGACAATAAAGTTTACTTTGACTTTGGATGTTACCAATCATCACATTTCCCAAGTTCAGGTGATTAGCAAGTAATGCCAGTCTTGGATCAGCAGATAGTAGAGTTCTTCACCAGTTAATCAGGAATATATTTATGTACATACATATGTATGTATGTATGTATGGGTCATGACATCAACTTATGGAAGTGAAGCCTGAACCACATTTCATGGTATTAAGGTAAAAAGAATTAGTTGTTTATCTTCCCACAAACACAATTGCACTCCCTCTATATCACTCACATAGAAAACACCTTGTAGCCATGATTGGTCAGTTGCACTAGAAAGTAACACGTAGAAGAAAATGGGGTAGATGAAATGGTAGAGCGTCTAGAGTATTTTCTAGTGTCTCTGTTTAGACCAGTTTGGTTAGCATTTGGCACAGTCACATCAGGTTTTAAGACACAGTGGGTAGTCTCATGACTTCTCTTAGATTTCAGAACTTCCACCTTTACCTTGGACAGCTGGCTGTGGCAGTACTTCAGTTATCTAAGGGCCTCATCAAACTCTAATAACAGTTCTCTGATATGTGGCTTTCTGACTGAAACTCTGTAGGAATGGCTTGGATATGACTCCATTTATGTTTCACAATAACACCATCACTCATTTATGCCATGTAGTATCACATTTCATTCACCTTAAGTACTTTAATGCCAGCTGCTTCCTATTTTTCCTCTTCCCTTCAAGTTTTAAGCACACTGGTTGGCCGGTGTGAAGGACAGACAGAATTTGGGGGGATATCTCTGTCAAAAAAGTGTATGTGGCTTGATGGTACATAAGCTACGCACCATATATATTCAACATTCATATATAAGCGAAACAAAACATTTAAAGTGCATTTTTAGCAGTTATAAAATCAGTTATAAATGCTACAATGCATTCCTAAATGTTACCTTGACTGTGTTACTGCTTTTGTTGTACCAATAAAAGCTGGTCAAGGAAAACAGGGACCAATTGTTATAACACAGACAATTGTTTGTTTCTTTCGGCTTTTCCTGGTTAGGGGTTGCCACAGCGGAACTCCAGTCCGCTAATGATTGGCAGTAGATTTTTACGTACCAAGTTGCCAGCTCTGACGCACAACCTTCAATGAAGGTATGCCCATTCACGCATGTCTCCACACAGGAGACGTTCTAGTTGAGAATCGAACCGAATAGTGTCTTACTGTGAGGCGACAATGCTACCGCAGTATTATAACACAGACAATAATGCAAAAAAATGACATAAATCTCACACCTTATTAAAACAGCAAAAATAATTCACAATAAGCACTTTCATCCCTTTTAAAATGGGCTTCAGCAGATTGTGATTCTCATTCCATTTATTCCCTTAAATACACATGAAATATTTATCACGACTAGAAAAAAATAATTAACGGTTTAGACCTCATATAAGCTTGGCAATTTTCCTTCTCATTGATTCCAAACCAAGGGACAGGCATTTAAATAAGTTTGCCACCAATATTCTCATTTATCTAACAATTTCTCTGTGGCATCCTTACCAAAAATAGAAGTAACTTGTTCTAGCACAAGAAACTTGTACAATGCTGGGAAGCCCACTAACACATGCTTAGCTAAGGTATTCTTTGCATACTTATTTTCTACTGAATGCAGGTGTTCATAGATTCATTTCTGTAATTTTCTCAGTGTTCTGCATAAACAAAATACAGAATACTTCATATACAATGCAATGTAAATTGTATTTTTAGATATACATGTAAATGCACCTGGCATCTAAACTTGCTTCCCATTAAGAACTATGAGATACCCTACTGGTCAAGAAACATTCTCCTATTTTACTGGGTGTTAATGTAAATATAACACCCAGTAAAAAAAAAAGCAAGTCTGCTGCTTCATGGCTACATGTTGATATTAAAAAAAAGCAAATTTCTGCCATTTTTATACTTGTTAAATGCTGCTTTGCTGTTTACTGAACATGAAAAAAGTAGACAAAAGAAAAAAATGACCATGTGTGTGTGTGTGTGTGTGTGTGTGTGTGTGTGTGTGTGTGTGTGTGTGTGTGTGTGTGTGATAGAGAGAGAGACAATGTATCTGTGTGAATGCATGTGAGAGAGAAATTTATCTGTATGCATTCAAGAGACAGAGGAAGAGACACTATTCAGCATCTTTGCTCAAGTCCTTTTTTTAATTTCTCTGTATTTTGTGTTTCTAATACCATGACTGGAATGGACACCATTCCTAAGTCAGAGTACGATTAAAGTTCATGAAATTAGTATTGTTTCAGTCTTTGATGTCAGCCAGATGTGCTCTTTGCAGCACCCGCAATGTGCCCAGTAATGTCTCCTCCTGCAATTCGTACGGGGTTACATGTACAGCTAACATATCTAAATACAATTGTACATTCTTTTTTTTATAAAACCCGTTGTTCCTACTACTATTGGAAATGTCTGTCTGTCTTTCTTCCACATTGCTCTAGTTTCTGCCTGCAAATCTTGATATTTTATGACTTTGTGTCTCTCTGTACGCAAGACACTGTAGTCACTGGGTGTGGTGATTTCAATGATCACTGCTACTTTTGTCTTTTCATGGACCATTATATCTAGTTTTCCAGCATCTATGTTTTGAACTGTTGATAATGGGTGAACCCATGTGATGTAGACTTCATCATTTTGCTTTGTGGCTCATATTTCCAGTGTTTTGCAGCCACTTCAATACCATAATGTTTGCCCAATCCCAAGTGCAACAGTCTTGCCACATTATTATGCCTTTCAGTATACAGTCCTTCTGCCATTATTACGTTACAACCAGCAAAGAGGTGTGCAACTGTTTCCAATTCTGTTTTACAAAACCTACATTTTTCTGTTTCTCCCACATAGTCAGTGGACCTTGTAAACCAACGTGTATGTAGCCCATTATCTTGGGCTGCCAATATTAACCATTCAACTCTTGGTTTGAATGTGCCTTTCCCTAACCATTCCTGCATTTGATCCTGATCAACATGAGGTTCTTCCATAAGTTTTCTGTACTTGCAACCATATTTATGCATTTTCCACATTTCTTGCCTTCTCATCTGGTCCTTCATCTTATATTCTTTCTTTTGTTTTTTGGCACATTCAGTTGCTGCCTGATTTTACCTACTTCTGGTTTGATTTCCATTACTGCTTGATGCCGATATACTTCTGCTAGATTCATCCTTTCACTATGTTTGGGTCTTGGACGTCAGCAGATATGTGTGCAGTCCTACGACTGTGGTTTACTATTCACAACGTAAACCTATCAAAAATGTGGTTTACATGTTCGATGTTCACAATAGTAAACAGTATGAAAGATCAGACACCAAAGCATTCAACATCGAATTCAACTCCTGCACTCTGGTGTCCATACTACAATGCACGGACAATCATTTTTTGTAGGGGGGCTCCTGCAACTTTTACATTCCAATTCCGAGATCTCACTACAGTGCGGAAAAGGGTATTTTTCCTGCTCCACACTGTCCCCCTCAATCTCAATACAAACATTGCCAATGTATCCACCACCTGCCAGACTACATATGGCAGAGAATGTCACACCCGACTGCAATGGCTAGACTGCCGTTATGCAATCAATTACATTCGACATTCTCAATGTCTACTGAAGTGTTTTCTGCATTCAGAACACCTGACAAGTGACTTTCAACCAAGCCACGTTCATGATACTGATAGTAAACAAATGATTGCAGATCTACACATGTAATCAATTTCAAGGAGGCCCATCTCTCCTTCAGAACGAGGTATATATAATCTTGGTATGCACTGATTTTTGCAAATTATTTGGTGAGCATGAAGCATGCGTCTTGTTTTCCTCTCTAGTCTATCCAACACATTTTCTGGCCAGTCAATCTCCAAAACTTCCAGGGCAGGACTCATAACACCCCAGGGTGATCCATTATTTCTCCAAGTCTTCAGTATGAAAGCAATAATATCCACTGAGAGAGACACTGCTCAGCTTCCTTGCCCAACAATTCAGGATAAAGCCGGGGATGGGGGATTTTATTATTATTTTTTTTTTATGTACAAAAAGTATGAAGCTGTAATATCTTCCTTCATAGACTGACAGCACTCTCCAGACATTTGCCAGAGATATGGACCAAAATTAGGGACAGTTGGGAGACATGGAAGAAGGTGCAATGCCTTATACAGTATGCGTTTTTTTTCTTTCATTTGATCACAGTGAGAAATCTGAAGACTACTCAGTCAAGAAAATAGCATTAATTGCTGGACACTGTGTGTGTGTGTGTATACTTACGCATGACTTCCTCCAGCATCAAATACTTATGTTACAGCAATTATGAAGCATTAGTAGGAGGAATTGTTTTACATCAAACATGTATATAAAGAAATTATATACTAAGAAAAAAAACAAAAACAAATGTAAAACAATTTAAAAGACAGCCCATTGTGTAAGTGCCATAATACCTTCCATGGCAGACCTCATAACTCCCCTGGATGGCCTGTTATTTATTCAGTAACACCTACTCTAATTGACATTTTTAATTTTGTATGTCCTTCCTAGTGTATAAATAATGAGCCCTGATTACATGCACCACATTTTAACATGCCCAATTTAGTAATCATTTTTGTTGCAAAGGGCTTCTGTGACAAATCTCTCAAAGTCTTACCCCTTCTATAAATAAAACATAGCTCAGTATCATCTTAACCCTTCTACAAATAACACATACCCAAGTATCATCTTACCCCTTCTATAAATAACACTTAGCAGAGTATCATCTTACCTCTTCTGTAAATAACACACAGCTCAGTATCATCTTACTTCTTCTGTAAACAACACACAGCTGAGTATCATCTTACCCCTCTTGTAAAGAACACAGCCGAGTATCATCTTACCCCTTCTGTAAATAACACATAGCTGAATATCATCTTACCGATTCTGTAAAAAACACATAGCTGAGTATCATCTTAACCTGTCCGTAAATAACGCATAGCTGAATATCATCTTACCCATTCTGTAAAAAACACATAGCTCAGTATCATTTTACCCCTTCTGTAAATAACACATAGCTAAAAGTCATCTTACCCCTTCAGTAAATAACACATAGCTCAGTATCATCTCACCCCTTCTGTAAATAACACATAGCTGAATATCATCATACCCCTTCTGTAAAGAACACATAGCTGAATATCATCTTACCCCTTCTATAAATATCACATAGGTGAATATCATCTTCCCCCCTCTGTTAATAGCACAAAGCTCAGTATCATTTTACCCCTTCTGTAAATAACACATAGCTGAGTATCATTGTACCCCTTCTATAAATAACACATAGCCCAGTATCATCTTGCCCCTTCTGTAAATTACACATAGCTGAGTTTCATTTTACCCCTTCTGTAAATAACACATAGCTCAGTATCATCTTACCCTTCTGTAAATAACACATAGCTGAGTATCATCTTACCCCTTCTGTAAATAACACATAGCTGAGTATCATCTTACCCTTCTGTAAATAACACATAGCTGAGTATCATCTTACCCCTTCTGTAAATAACACATAGCTCAGTATCATCTTACCCTTCTGTAAATAACACATAGCTGAGTATTGTCTTACCCCTTCTATAAATAACACAAAGCTGAATATCATCTTACCCCTTCTGTAAATTACACATAGCTGAATATCTTACCCCTTTCTGTAAATAACACATAACTGAGTTTTATTTTACCCCTTCTGTAAATAACACATAGCTCAGTATCATCTTACCCTTTCTGTAAATAACACATAGCTCAGTATCATCTTACCCCTTCTGTAAATAACACATAGCAAAATATCATCTTACCCCTTCTGTAAATAACACATAGCTCAGTATCATCTTGCCCCTTCTGCAAATAACACATAGCTGAATTTCATCTTACCCCTTCTGTAAACAACACATAGCTGAGTATCTTCTTACCTCTTCTGTAAATAAAACACAGCTGAGTATTATCTTACCCCTTCTGTAAATAACACACAGCTGAGTATCATCTTACCCCTTCTGTAAATAACACACAGCTGAATATCATCTTACCCCTTCTGTAAATAACACATAGCTGAATATCATCTTACCAGTTCTGTAAATAACACACAGCTGAGTATCATCTTATCCCTTCTATAAATAACACATAGCTCAGTATCATCTTACCCCTTCTGTAAATAACACAAAGCTCAGTATCATCTTACCACTTCTGTAAATAACACATAGCTGAATATCATCTTAACCCTTCTATAAATAACACATAGCTGAATATCATCTTACCCCTTCTGCGAATAACACACAGCTCAGTATCATCTTACCCCTTCAGTAAATGACACACAGCTAAATATCATCTTACTCCTTCTGTAAATAACACTTAGCTCAAAATCATCTTACCCCTTCTGTACACAACACATAGCTCAGTATCATCTTACCCCTTCTGTAAATAACACAGCTGAATATCATCTTACCCTTCTGTAAATAACACATAGCTGAATATCATATTACCCCATCTGTAAACAACACATAGTGAGTTTCATCTTACCCGTTCCGTAAAAAAACACATATCCAAATATCATCATACCCCTTCTGTAAATAACACATAGCCGAGTATCATCTTACCCCTTCTGTAAAAAACACACAGCTGAGTATCATCTTAGTCCTTTTGTAAATAACACATAGCTCAGTATCATATTACCCCTTCTGTAAATAACACACTGTTAGATATTATGAATATAAGGCTGAAATTAATTCTGTTGTAAATATGCTGAAAGAAAAAGCTTGCTTAAATGCAGAAACAGAGTTTAGTAATATGTGATCAGCAGTCATACTAAATGACCATGGCTTGGAAAATAAGGAACCTGTAGAATGGACATTTTTCCCTTACAGACTTAAAAACAGGATGTATGCAAGAGCAAAAATGTAAAATCTGCTTTTAAAGAATGGACAATAACACTGTGACAATGTGTTTCCTCAAAAATATGTTTTTCTGCATGGAAAACAGGACATGGCACAAGAACAGATGTTTTTATACAAAGATCCAAATAAAATACAGGATGTTCACACTGTCAGAAAAGCTGATCTCTTACAATGTGTTTCCTCAAAAATATGTTTTTCTGCATGGACAACAGGACACTGTTACAGGATGTTCACACTGTCAGAAAAGATGGTCTCTTACAAGACATTGTTAAACAAGGAAGCTTAGTATTGTTTCTACAGGATGAGCAATTCTCCAAAATAGAATATCAAGAGGAAATGTATATGTTTATGCATGACTAAAACTGTATACAAAGAGCTGTATAAATCCAGTTATGTTAGAGGTATGGTAGGGACTCATTTGTCCTAAGGTAAATGTTATATCTCTCACATCATCTGTACTATATGAGAAGTAAAGTTGGAACAGTACTTTTAAGCTGCAACGTTGTTCCGTTTGGTTTATTATAAAAAGTTATTTGTTACTGCTCTCTAAAGTTGATGCTGCAAAGTATATTCTCTCATCAGTGTATATTCTGCAAGTTTCTGTATGCAACAGACTGTGAATGCAAATATAACCAGACTTTGAATTTTAGCAGAATCCAGCCAGCAAGACTGAGTGTCTTAAGAACACTTCAAATCCATCACACCAAGCAGCTCCATGAAATTTTTTCACACACAGCTGAATATCATCTTACCCCTTCAGTAAATAACAGATAGCTCAGTATCATGTTAACACTTCGGAAAATAACACATAGCAGAATGTCATCTTACGCCTTCTGTAAATAACACATAGCTGAATATCATTTTACCCCTTCTGTAAATAACACATAGCAGAGTATCATCTTACCCCTTCTGTAAATAAAAAATAGCTCAGTATCATCTTACCCTTTTTGTAAATAACACATAGCTCAGCATCATCTCACCCCTTCTGTAGATAACACATAGCTAAGTATTGTCTTACCCCTTCTATAAATAAGACATAGTTGAATATCATCTTACCCCTTCTGAAAATAACACATAGCTGAATATCATCTTACCCAGTCTATAAATAACACATAAGTGAATATCACCTTACCCCCTCTGTTAATAGCACAAAGCTCAATATCATCTTACCCCTTCTGTAAATAACACATAGCTCAGTATCATCTTACCCCTTCTGTAAAAAACACATAGCTGAGTATTATCTTAACCCTTCTGTAAATAACACATAGCTAAATATCATCTTACCCCTTCTATAAATAACACATATCTGAAGATCATCTTACCCCTTCTGTAAATAACACATAGCTGAGTATCATCTTACCCCTTCTGTAAATAACACATAGCTGAGTATCATCTTACCCCTTCTGTAAATAAAACATAGCTGATTATTATATTACCCCTTCTGTAAAAAACACATACCTCAGTATCATATTACCCTTTCTGTAAATAACACATAGCTGATTTTCATCTTACCCCTTCTGTAAACAACACATAGCTCAGTATCTTCTTACCCCTTCTGTAAATAACACACAGTGAGTATCATCTTACCCCTTCTGTAAATAAAACATAGCTGAATATCATCTTATCAGTTCTGTAAATAAAACACAGCTGAGTATCATCTTACCCCTTCTGTAAATAACACATAGCTCAGTATCATCTTACCCCTTCTATAAATAACACATTGCTGAATATCATCTTACCCCTTCTATAAATAACACATAGCTCAGTATCATCTTACCCTTTCTATAAATAACACATAGCTGAATATCATCTTACTCCTTCTATAAATAACACATAACTGAGTATCATCTTACCCCTTTTGTAAATAACAAATAGCTCAGTATTATCTCACCCCTTCTGTAAATAACACATAGCTAAGTATCATCTTAGCCCTTCTGTAAATAACACATAGCTGAATATCATCTTACCCCTTCTGTAAATAACACATAGCTGAATTTCATCTTACCCCTTCTGTAAATAACACATAGGTGAATATCATCTTACCGTTTCTGTAAATAACAAATAGCTCAGTATTATCTCACCCCTTCTGTAAATAACACATAACTAAGTATCGTTTTAGCCCTTCTGTAAATAACACATAGCTGAGTATAATCTTACCCCTTCTGTAAATAACACATAGCCCAGTATCATCTTACCCCTTCTGTAAATTACACATAGCTGAATATCTTACCCCTTCTGTAAATAACACATACCTGGTTTCATCTTACCCCTTCGGTAAATAACACATAGGTGAATATCATCTTTCCCCTTCTGTAAAAAACCCGCAGCTCAGTATCATCTTACCCTTTTTGTAAATAACACATAGCTGAATATCATCTTACCCCTTCTGTAAGTAACATATAGCTGAATAACATCTTACCCCTTCTGTAAAAAACACATAGCTCAGTATCATCTTACCCCTTCTATAAATAACACATAGCTGAATATTATCTTACCCCTTCTGTAAATAACACATAGCCGAGTATCATCTTAACCCTTCTGTAAATAACACATAGCTAAATATCATCTTACCCTTCTATTAATAACACATAGCTCAGTATCATCTTCCCCTTTCTGCAAATAACACATAGCCGAGTATCATCTCACCCCTTCTGTAAATAACACAAAGCTCAATATCATCTTACCCCCTCTATAAATAACACAAAGCTCAATATCATCTAACCCGTTTTGTAAATAACACATAGCTGAATATCATCGTACCCTGTCAGTAAATAACACATAGCTGAATATCATCTTACCCCTTCTACAATTAACACATAGGTGAATATCATCTTACCCCCTATGTTAATAACAGAAAGCTCAGTATCATCTTACCCCTTCTGTAAATAACACATAGCTCAGTATCATCTTACCCCTTCTGTAAATAACACGTAGCCCAGTATCTCCTTACCCCTTCTGTAAATTATACATAGCTGAATATCTTACCCCTTCTTTAAATAAAACATAACTGAGTTTCATCTTACCCCTTTTGTAAATAACACATAGCTCAGTATCATCTTACCCCTTCTGTAAATAACACATAGCTGAATATCATCTTACCCCTTCTGTAAATAACACATAGCTCAGTATCATCTTACCCCTTCTGCAAATAACACATAGCTGAATATCATCTTACCCCTTCTGTAAATAACACATAGCTGAATATCATCTTACCCTTCTGTAAGTAACACATAGCTGAGTATCATCTTACCCCTTCTGTAAATAACACATAACTGAACTTCATCTTACCCCTTCTGTAAACAAGACATAGCTCAGTATCTTCTTACCCCTTCTATAATTAACACACAGCTGAGTATCATCTTACCCCTTTTGTAAACAACACATAGCTGAATATCATCTTACCAGTTCTGTAAATAACACACAGATGAGTATCATCTTATCCCTTCTGTAAATAACACATAGCTCAGTATCATCTTACCCCTTCTGTAAATAAAACATAGCTGATTATTATATTACTCCTTCTGTAAATAACACATAGCTGAGTTTCATCTTACCCCTTCTGTAAACAACTCATAGCTCAGTATCGTCTTACCCCTTCTGTAAATAACACATAGCTGATTATCATTTAACCAGTTCTGTAAATAACACACAGCTGAATATCATCTTACCCCTTCTGTAAATAACACATAGCTGAGTATAATCTTATCCCTTCTGTAAATAACACATAGCTAAGTATCATCTTACCGCTTCTGCAAATTACATGTAGCTGAATATCTTCCCCCTTCTGTAAATAACACGTAGCTGAGTTTCGTCTTACCCCTTCGGTAAATAACACAGCTGAATATCATCTTTCCCCTTCTGTAAATAACACGTAGTTCAGTATCATCTTACCCCTTCTGTTAATAACACATAGCTGAATATCATCTTACCCCTTCTGTAAGTAACATATAGCTCAATAAAATCTTACCCCTTGTGTAAATAACACATACCTGAGGATCATCTTACCCCTTCTCTAAATAACACATAGCTCAGTATCATCTTACCCCTTCTGTAAATAACACATAGCTCAGTATCATCTTACCCCTTCTGTAAATAACACATAGCTGAATATCATCTTACCCCTTCTGTAAAAAACACATAGCTGAATATCATTTTACCCCTTCTGTAAAGAACATATAGGTGAATATCATCTTACCCCTTCTGTAAATAACACAAAGGTCAGTATCATCTTACCTGTTCTGTAAATACCACATAGCCGAGTATCATGTTACCCCTTGTGTAAATAACAAATAGCTCAGTATCATCTCACCCCTTCTGTAAATAACACATAGCTGAATAACTTACCCCTTCTGTAAATAACACATAGTCGAGTTTCATCTTACCCCTTCTTTAAATAACACATAGCCAAGTAAAATCTCACCCCTTCTGTAAATAACACATAGCTGAATATCATATTCCCCTTTTTTAAATAACACATAGCCAAGTACCATCTCACCACTTCTGTAAATAACACATAGCTGAATATCATCTTACCCCTTCTGTAAAAAACACACAGCTGAGTATCATCTTACGTCTTCTGTAAACAATTCATAGCTCAGTATCTTCTTACCCCTTCTGTAAATAACACACAGTGAGTATCAACTTACCCCTTCTGTAAATAAAATATAGCTGAATATCATCTTACCAGTTCTGTAAATAAAACACAGCTGAGTATCATCTTACCCCTTCTTTAAATAACACATAGCTCAGTATGATCTTACCCCTTCTATAAATAACACATAGCTGAATATCATCTTACCCCTTCTGTAAATAACACATAACTCAGTATCATCTTACCCCTTCTATAAATAACACATAGTTGAATATCATCTTACTTCTTCTATAAATAACACACAGCTCAGTATCATCTTCCCCTTCTGTAAATAACACATAGCCAAATATCATCTTACCCCTTTTGTAAATAACACATAGCTCAGTATTATCTCACCCCTTATGTAAATAACACATAGCTAAGTATTGTCTTAGCCCTTCTGTAAATAACACATAGCTGAATATCATCTTACCCCTTCTGTAAATAACACATAGCTCAGTATCATCTTACCCCTTCTATAAATAACACATAGCTGAATATCATCTTACCCCTTCTGTAAACAACACATAGCTGAATATCATCTTACCCCTTCTGTAAATGACACATAGCTCAGTATCATCTTACCCCTTCTTTAAATAACACATAGCTGAACATCATCTTACCCTTTCTGTAAAAAACACATAGCTCAGTATCATCTTACCCCTTCTGTAAACAACACATAGCTGAATATCATCTTACCTCTTGTGTAAATTACGCATAGCTGAATATCTTACCCCTTCTGTAAATAACACATAGCTGAGTTTCATCTTACCCCTTCTGTAAATAACACATAGCTGAGTATCATCTTACCCCTTCTGTAAATAGCACATAGCTCAGTATTATATTACCCCTTCTGTAAATAACACATAGCTGAGTTTCATCTTACCCCTTCTGTAACCAACTCATAGCTCAGTATCTTCTTACCCCTTCTGTAAATAACACACAGTGAGTATCAACTTACCCCTTCTGTAAATAAAACATAGCTCAATATCATCTTACCAGTTCTTTATATAAAACACAGCTGAGTATCATCTTACCCCTTCTGTAAATAACAGATAGTCGAGTTTCACCTTACCCCTTCTTTAAATAACATATAGCTCAGTATCATCTTACCCCTTCTGTAAACAACACATAATTGAATGTCATCTTACCCCATCTGTAAATAACACATAGCTCAGTATCATCTTACCCCTTCTTTAAATAACACATAACTGAACATCATCTTACCCTTTCTGTAAAAAACACATAGCTCAATATCATCTCACTCCTTCTGTTAATAACACATAGCTGAATATCATATTACCCCTTCTTTAAATAACACATAGCCGAGTATCATCTCACCCCTTCTGTAAATAACACATAGCTCAGTATCATCTTACCCCTTCTGTACATAACACACAGCTTAATATCATATTACCCCTTTTGTAAGAAACACATAGCTGACTATCCTCTTACCCCTTCTGTAAATAGCACATCGCTGAATATCTTACCCCTTCTGTAAATAACACATAGCTGAGTTTCATCTTACCCCTACTGTAAAGAACACATAGCTGAGTATCATCTTACCCCTTCTGTAAATAGCACATAGCTCAGTATTATATTACCCCTTCTGTAAATAACACATAGCTGAGTTTCATCTTACCCCTTCTGTAACCAACTCATAGCTCAGTATCTTCTTACCCCTTCTGTAAATAACACACAGTGAGTATCAACTTACCCCTTCTGTAAATAAAACATAGTTCAATATCATCTTACCAGTTCTTTATATAAAACACAGCTGAGTATCATCTTACCCCTTCTGTAAATAACAGATAGTCGAGTTTCACCTTACCCCTTCTTTAAATAACATATAGCTCAGTATCATCTTACCCCTTCTGTAAACAACACATAGTTGAATATCATATTACCCCATCTGTAAATAACACATAGCTCAGTATCATCTTACCCCTTCTTTAAATAACACATAACTGAACATCATCTTACCCTTTCTGTAAAAAACACATAGCTCAATATCATCTCACTCTTTCTGTAAATAACACATAGCTGAATATCATATTACCCCTTCTTTAAATAACACATAGCCGAGTATCATCTCACCCCTTCTGTAAATAACACATAGCTCAGTATCATCTTACCCCTTCTGTACATAACACACAGCTTAATATCATATTACCCCTTTTGTAAGAAACACATAGCTGAGTATCCTCTTACCCCTTCTGTAAATAGCACATCTCTCAGTATCATATTACCCCTTCTGTAAATAACACATAGCTGAGTTTAATCTTACCTCTTCTGTAAACAACTCACAGCTCAGTATCTTCTTACCCCTTCTGTAAATAACACACAGTGAGTATCATCTTACCCCTTATCTAAATAAAATATAGCTGAATATCATCTTACCAGTTCTGTAAATAAAACATAGCTGAATATCATCTTACCCCTTCTGTAAATAACACATAGATGAATATCATCTTACCCCTTCTGTAAATAACACATAGCTGAATATCATCTTATCCCTTCTGTAAATAACACATAGGTGAATATCATCTTACCCCTTCTGTAAATAACAAAAAGCTCAGTATCATCTTACCCCTTCTGTAAATACCACATAGCCGAGTATCATGTTACCCCTTCTGTAAATAACACATAGCTCAGTATCATCTCACCCCTTCTGTAAATAACACATAGCTGAATAACTTACCCCTTCTCTAAATAACACATAGTTGAGTTTCACCTTACCTCCTCTTTAAATAAAATATAGCTCATGTATCATCTAACCCCTTCTGTAAACAACATATAGCTGAATATCATCTTACCCCTTCTGTAAATAACACATAGCTCAGTATCATCTTACCCCTTCTGTAAATAACACATAGCTGATTATCAATTAACCAGTTCTGTAAATAACACACAGCTGAATATCATCTTACCCATTCTGTAAATAACACATAGCTGAGTATCATCTTACCCCTTCTGTAAATAACACATAGCTAAGTATCATCTTACCGCTTCTGCAAATTACACATAGCTGAATATCTTACTCTTTCTGTAAATAACACGTAGCTGAGTTTTGTCTTACCCCTTCGGTAAATAACACAGCTGAATATCATCTTTCCCCTTCTGTAAATAACATGTAGCTCACTATCATCTTACCCCTTCTGTAAATAACACATAGCCAAATATCATCTTACCCCTTCTGTAAATAACACATAGCTCAGTATTATCTCACCCCTTCTGTAAATAACACATAGCTAAGTATCGTCTTAGCCCTTCTGTACATAACACATAGCTGAATATCATCTTACCCCTTCTGTAAATAACACATAGCTGAATATCATCTTAGCCCTTCTGTAAATAACACATAGCTGAATTTCATCTTACCCCTTCTGTAAATAACACATAGGTGAATATCATCTTACCACTTCTGAAATAACACATCGCCCAGTATCATTTTACCCCTTCTGTAAATTACACACAGCTGAATATCTTACCCCTTCTGTAAATAACACATACCTGAGTTTCATCTTATCCCTTCGGTAAATAACACATAGGTGAATATCATCTTTCCCCTTCTGTAAATAACCCATAGTTCAGTATCATCTTACCCTCTTTGTAAATTACACATAGCTGAATATCATCATACCCCTTCTGTAAGTAACATATAGCTGAATAACATCTTACCCCTTCTGTAGATAACTCATAGTTCAGTATCATCTTCCCCTTCTGTAAATAACACATAGCCGAGTATCATCTTTCCCTTTCTGTAAATAACACATAGCTGAATATCATCTTACCCCTTTTATAAATAACACATAGCTCAGTATCATCTTACCCCTTCTATAAATAACACATAGCCGAGTATCATCTTACCCCTTCTGTAAATAACACATAGCTATATATCATCTTACCCGTTGTATAAATAACACATAGCTCAGTATCATCTTCCCCTTTCTGCAAATAACACATAGCCGATTATCATCTCACCCCTTCTATAAATAACACATAGCTGAATATCATCTTACCCCTTCTATAAATAACACATAGGTGAATATCATCTTACCCCCTCTGTTAATACCACACATAGCACAGTATCTCCTTACCCCTTCTGTAAATTATACATAGCTGACTATCTTAGCCCTTCTTTAAATAAAACATAACTGAGTTTCATCTTACCCCTTTTGTAAATAACACATAGCTCAGTATCATCTTACCCCTTCTGTAAATAACACATAGCTGAATATCATCTTACCCCTTCTGTAAATAACAGATAGCTCAGTATCATCTTACCCCTTCTGCAAATAACACATAGCTGAATATCATCTTACCCCTTCTGTAAATAACACACAGCTGAATATCATCTTACCCTTCTGTAAATAACACATAGCTGAACTTCATCTTATCTTTTCTGTAAACAACACATAGCTCAGTATCTTCTTACCACTTCTCTAAATAACACACAGCTGAGTATGATCTTACCCCTTTTGTAAACAACACATAGCTGAATATCATCTTACCAGTTCTATAAATAACACACAGCTGAGTATCATCTTACCCCTTCTGTAAATAACACATAGCTCAGTATCATCTTACCACTTCTGTAAATAACACATAGCTCAGTATCATATTACCCCTTCTGTAAATAACACATAGCTGAGTTTCATCTTACCCCTTCTGTAAACAACTCATAGCTCAGTATCGTCTTACCCCTTCTGTAAATAACACACAGTGAGTATCATATTACCCCTTCTGTAAATAACACATAGCTGATTATCATTTAACCAGTTCTGTAAATAACACACAGCTGAATATCATCTTACCCCTTCTGTAAATAACACACAGCTGAATATCATCTTACCCATTCTGTAAATAACACATAGCTGAGTATCATCTTACCGCTTCTGCAAATTACACATAGCTGAATATCTTACCCTTTCTGTAAATAACACATAGCTGAGTTTCGTCTTACCCCTTCGGTAAATAACACAGCTGAATATCATCTTTCCCCTTCTGTAAATAACACGTATCTCACTATCATCTTACCCCTTCTGTAAATAACACATAGCTGAGTATCATCTTACCCCTTCTCTAAATAACACATAGCTCAGTACCACCTTACCGCTTCTGTAAATAACACATAGCCGAGTATCATCTTTCCCTTTCTGGAAATAACACATAGCTGAATATCATCTTACCCATTTTATAAATAACACATAGCTCAGTATCATCTTACCCCTTCTATAAATAACACATAGCCAGGTATCATCTTACCCCTTCTGTAAATAACACATAGCTAAATATCATCTTACCCCTTCTATAAATGACACATAGCTCAGTATCATCTTCCCCTTTCTGTAAATAGCACATAGCTGAATATCATCTAACCCATTCTGTATATAACACATAGCTGAATATCATATTACCCCTTTTGTAAATAACACATAACTGAATATAATCTTACCCCTTCTGTAAATAACACATAGCTCAGTAACATCTTAACCCTTCTGTAAATAACACATAGCTGAGTATCATCATACCCCTTCTGTAAATAACACAAGGCTGAGTATTATCTTACCCATTCTGAAATTAACACACAGCTCAGTATCATCTTACCCCTTCTGTACATAACACATAGCTGAGTTTCATCTTACCCCTTCTGTAGACAACTCATAGCTCAGTATCTTCTTACCCCTTCTGTAAATAACACACAGTGAGTATCATCTTACGCCTTCTGTAAATAAAACATAGCTGAATATCATCTTACCAGTTCTGTATATAAAACACAGCTGAGTATCATCTTACCCCTTCTGTAAATAACACATAGCTCAGTATCATCTTACCCCTTCTGTAAATAACACATAGCTGAATATCATCGTACCCCTTCTGTAAATAAAACAAGGCTGAGTATTATCTTACCCATTCTGAAATTAACACACAGCTCAGTATCATCTTACCCCTTCTGTACATAACACATAGCTGAGTTTCAACTTACCCCTTCTGTAAACAACTCATAGCTCAGTATCTTCTTACCCCTTCTGTAAATAACACACAGTGAGTATCATCTTACGCCTTCTGTAAATAAAACATAGCTGAATATCATCTTACCAGTTCTGTATATAAAACACAGCTGAGTATCATCTTACCCCTTCTGTAAATAACACATAGCTCAGTATCATCTTACCCCTTCTGTAAACAACACATAGCTGAATATCATCTTACCACGTCTGTAAATAACACATAGCTCAGTATCATCTTACCCCTTCTATAAATAACACATAGCTCAGTATCATCTTACCCCTTCTAAAAATAACACATAGGTGAATATCATCTTACCCCTTCTGTAAATAACACATAGCGGAGTATCAACTTACCCCTTCTGTAAATAACACATAGCTGATTATTATATTATTCCTTCTGTAAAAAACACATAGCTGAGTATCATCTTACCCCTTCTGTAAATAGCACATAGCTCAGTATCATATTACCCCTTCTGTAAATAACACATAGCGGAGTTTCATCTTACCCCTTCTGTAAACAACTCATAGCTCAGTATCTTCTTACCCCTTCTGTAAATAACACACAGTGAGAATCATCTTACTCCTTCTGTAAATAAAACATAGCTGAATATCATCCTACCAGTTCTGCAATTAAAACACAGCTGAGTATCATCTTACCCCTTCTGTAAATAATACATAGCTCAGTATCATCTTATCACTTCTATAAATAACACATAGCTGAATATCATCTTACCCCTTCTGTAAATAACACATAGCTGAATATCATCTTACCCCTTCTGTAAATAACACATAGCTGAATATCATCTTACCCCTTCTTTAAATAACACATAGCTGAGTATCATCTTACCCCTTCTGTAAATAACACATAGCTCAGTATCATCATACCCCTTCTATAAATAACACATAGCTGAATATCATCTTACTTCTTCTATAAATAACACACAGCTCAGTATCATCTTCCCCTTCTGTAAATAACACATAGCCAAGTAACATCTTACCTTTTTGTAAATAACACATAGCTCAGTATTATCTCACCCCTTCTGTAAATAACACATAGCTGAGTATAATCTTCATATAGCCCAGTATCATCTTACCCCTTCTGTAAATAACACATAGCCAAGTATCATCCTACCCCTTCTGTAAATAACACATAGCTGAATGTCATCTTACCCCTTCTGTAAGTAACATATAGCTGAATAACATCTGACCCTTTCTGTAAATAACACATAGCTCAGTATCATGTTATCCCTTCTGTAAATAACACATAGCTGAGTATAATCTTACCCCTTCTGTAAATAACACATAGCCCAGTATCATCTTACCCCTTCTGTAAATAACACATAGTTGAATGTCATCTTACCCCTTCTGTAAGTAACATATAGCTGAATAACATCTGACCCTTTCTGTAAATAACACATAGCTCAGTATCATCTTACCTCTTCTATAAATAACACAAAGCTCAATATCATCTTACCCCTTTTGTAAATAACACATAGCTGAATATCATCTTACCCCTTCTATAAATAACACATGTGAATATCATCTTACCCCCTCTGTTAATAACACAAAGCTCAGTATCATCTTTCCCCTTCTGTAAATAACACATAGCTGAATATCTTACCCCTTCTGTAAATAACACATAACTGAGTTTCATATTACCACTTCTGTAAGTAACACATAGCTGAGTATCATCTTACCCCTTCTGTAAACAACAAATAGCTCAGTATCTTCTTACCCCTTCTGCAAATACTAGACAGCTGAGTATCATCTTAACCCTTCTGTAAATAAAACATAGCCGAGTAGCATCTTAGCCTTTTACTAAATAACACATAGCTCAGTGTCATCTCACCCCTTCTGCAAATAACACATAGCTCACTAGCTTCTGACCCCTTCTGTAAATAACACACAGCTGAGCATCATCTTACCCCTTTTGTAAACAACACATAGCTGAATATCATCGTACCCTTCTGCAAATAACACAAGGCTGAGTATTATCTTACCCCTTCTGTAAATAACACACAGTTCAGTATCATCTTACACCTTCTGTAAGCAACACATAGCTGAATATCATCTTACCCCTTCTGTAAATAACACATAGCTCAATATCATCTTACCTCTTTTGTAAGTAACACATAACTGAATATACTCTTACCCCGTCTGTAAATAACACATAGCTGAATATCCTCTTACCCCTTCTATAAATAACACATAGGTGAACATTATCTTACCCCCTCTGTTAATAACATAAAGCTCAGTATCATCTTACCCCTTCTGTAAATAACACACAGCCAAGTATTATCTTACCCCTTCTGTAAATTACACATAGCTGAATATCTTACCCCTTCTGTACATAACACATAACTGAGTTTCATCTTACCACTTCTGTAAATAACACATAGCTGAGTATCATCTTACCCCTTCTATAAACAACAAATAGCTCAGTATCTTCTTACCCCTTCTGCAAATAATACACAGCTGAGTATCATCTTACCCCTTCTGTAAATAACACATAGCTCAATATCATCTCACCCCTTCTGCAAATAACACATAGCTCACTATCTTCTTACCCCTTCTGTAAACAGCACACAGCTGAGCATCATCTTACCCCTTTTGTGAACAACACATAGCTGAATATCATCGTACCCTTTTGTAAATAACACAAGGCTGAGTATTATCTTACCCCTTCTGTAAATAACACACAGTTCAGTATCATCTTACACCTTCTGTAAGTAACACATAGCTGAATATCATCTTACCCCTTCTGTAAATAACACATAGCTCAATATCATCTTCCCTTTTTTGTAAGTGACACATAACCGAATATACTCTTACCATTTCTGTAAATAACACATAGCCCAGTATCATCTTACCCCTTCTGTAAATTACACATAGCTGAATATCTTACCCCTTCTGTAAATAACACATAACTGTATTTCATCTTACCCCTGCTGTAAAAAACACATAGCTGAATTTCCTCTTACCCCTTCTGTAAACAACACATAGCTCAGTATCATCTTACCCCTTCTGTAAATAACACATAGCGGAGTATCATCTTCCCCTTCTGTAAATAAAACATAGCCGAGTAGCATCTTCGCCTTTTTCTAAATAACACATAGCTCAGTATCATCTCACCCCTTCTGCAAATAACACATAGCTAAGTATCATCTTACCCCTTCTGTAAATAACACGTAGCTGAATATCATCTTACCCCTCCAGTAAATAACACATAGCTCAGTATCATCTTACACCTTTTGTAAATAACACATAGCTGAATATCATCTTATCCCTTTTGTAAATAACACGTAGCTGAATATCATCTTACCCAGTGTATAAATAAGACATAGGTGAATATCATCTTACCCCCTCGATTAATAGCACAAAGCTCAGTATCATCTTACACCTTCTATAAATAACACATAACTGAGTATCAGCGTAGCCTTCTGTAAATAATACATAGCCCAGTATAATCTTACCCCTTCTGTAAATTATACATAGCTGAATATCTTACCCCTTCTTTAAATAACACATAACTGAGTTTCATTTTACCCCTTTCCGTAAATAACACATAGCTCAGTATCATCTTAACCCTTCTGTAAATAACACATAGCTGAGTATCATCTTACCCCTTCTGTAAATAACACATAGCTGAGTATCTTCTTACCCCTTCTGTAAATAACACATAGCTGAATATCATCTTACCCCTTCTGTGAATAACACATAGCTGAATATCATCTTACCCCTTCTGTGAATAACACACAGCTCAGTATCATCTTATCCCTTCTGTAAATGACACATAGCTGAATATCATCTTACCCCTTCTGTAAATAACACATAGCTCAGTATCATCTTACCCCTTCTGTAAATAACACAAAGCTCAGTATCATCTTACCCCTTCTGTAAATAACACAAAGCTCAGTATCATCTTACCCCTTCTGTAAATAACACACAGCTGAATATCATCTTACCCCTTCTGTGAATAACACACAGCTAAGCATCATCTTATCCCTTCTGTAAATGACACACAGCTGAATATCATCTTAACCCTTCTATAAATAACACACAGCTGAATATCATCTTACCCCTATTGTAAATAACCTATAGCTGAATACCATCTTACCCAGTCTATAAATAACATATAGGGGAATATCATCTTACCCCCTCTGTTAACAACACAAAGCTCAGTATCATCATACCCGTTCTGTAAATAACACATAGCTCAGTATCATCTTACCCCTTTTATAAATAACACATAGCTCAGTATCATCTTACCCCTTCTGTAAAAAAACACATAGCTGAGTATTATCTTAACCCTTATGAAAATAACACTTAGCTGAAAGTCATCTTACCCATTCTGTAAATAACAAATAGCTGAATATCATCTTACCCCTTCTGTAAATAACACATAGCACAGTATCATCTTACCCCTTCTGTAAATAACACAAAGCTCAGTATCATCTTACCCCTTCTATAAATAACACATAACTGAAGATCATCTTACCCCTTCTGTATATAACACATAACTGAGTTTCATCTTACCCCTTCTGTAAATAACACATGGCTGAGTATTATCTTACCCCTTCTGTAAATAACACATAGCTGAATATCTTACCCCTTCTGTACATAATACATAGCTCAGTATCATCTTACCCCTTCTGTAAATAACACATAGCTGAACATCATCTTACCCCTTCTGTAAATTACACATAGCTGAGTATCACTTTACCGCTTTTGTAAATAACACATAGCTGAGTATCATCTTACCTCTTCTGTAAATAACACATAGCTGAATATCATCTTACCAGTTCTGTAAATAAAACACAGCTCAGTATCATCTTACCCCTTCTGCAAATAACACATAGCTGAATATCATCTTACCCCTTCTGTAAATAACACATAGGTGAATATCATCTTACCACTTCTGTAAATAATACAAAGCTCAGTATCATCTTACCCCTTCTGTAAATAACACATAGCTGAGTATAATCTTACCCCTTCTGTAAATAACACATAGCCTAGTATCATCTTACCCCTTCTGAAAATTACACATAGCTGAATATCTTACCCCTTCTCTAAATAACACATACGTGAGTTTCACCTTACCCCTTCAGTAAATAACACATAGGTGACTATCATCTTTCCCCTTCTGTAAATAACCCGTAGCACAGTATCATCTTACCCTTTTTGTAAATAACACATAGCTGAATATCATCTTACCCCTTCTGTAAGTAACATATAGCTGAATAACATCTTACCCCTTCTGTAAATAACACATAGCTCAGTATCATCTTACCCCTTCTGTAAATAACACATAGCCGAGTATCATCTTTCCCATTCTGCAAATAACACACAGCTGAATATCATCTTACCCCTTTTATAAATAACACATAGCTCAGTATCATCTTACCCCTTCTATAAATAACACATAGCCGAGTATCATCTCACCGCTTCTGTAAATAACACAAAGCTCAATATCATCTAACCTGTTTTGTAAATAACACATAGCTGAATACCATCTTATCCCATCTGTAAATAACACATAGCTGAATATCATCTCACCCCTTCTGTAAATAACACAAAGCTCAATATCATCTAACCCGTTTTGTAAATAACACATAGCTGAATATCATCTTATCCCATCTGTAAATAACACATAGCTGAATATCATCTTACCCCTTCTATAAATAACACATAGGTGAATACCATTTTACTCCCTCTGCTAATAACGCAAAGCTCAGTATGATCTTAGCCCTTCTGTAAACAACACATAGCCCAGTATCATCTTACCCCTTTTGTAAATAACACATAGCTCAGTATCATCTTACCCCTTCTGTAAATAACACATAGCTGAATATCATTACCCCTTCTGTAAACAACATATAGCTCAGTATCTTCTTACCTCTTCTATAAATAACACACAGCTGAGTATCATCTTACCCCTTCTGTAAATAACACGCAGCTGAGTATCATCTTACCCCTTCTGTAAAAAACACATAGCTCAGTATCATCTTAACCCCTTATGTAAATAAAACATAGATGATTATTATATTACTCCTTCTGTAAAAAACACATAGCTGAGTTTCATCTTACCCCTTCTGTAAACAACTTATAGCTCAGTATCGTCTTACCCCTTCTGTAAATAACACATAGCTGAATATCATCTTACCCCTTTTGTAAATAACACATAGCTGAGTATAATCTTACCACTTCTGTAAATAACACATAGCTAAGTATCATCTTACCCCTTCTGCAAATTACACGTAGCTGAATACCTTACCCTTTCTGTAAATAACACGTAGCTGAGTTTCGTCTTACCCCTTCGGTAAATAACACAGCTGAATATCATCTTTCCCCTTCTGTAAATAACACGTTGCTCAGTATCATCTTACCCCTACTATAAATAACACATAGCTGAGTATCATCTTACCCCTTCTGTAAATAACACATACCTCAATATCACATTACCCCTTCTGTAAATAACACATAGCCGAGTATCATCTTTCCCATTCTGTAAATAACACATAGCTGAATATCATCTTACCCCTTCTATAAATAACACGTAGCCATGTATCATCTAACCCCTTCTGTAAATAACACATAGATAATTGTCATCTTACCCCTTCTATAAATAACACATAGCTCAGTATCATCTTCCTCTTTCTGTAAATAGCACATAGCCGAGTATCATCTCACCCCTTCTGTAAATAACACATAGATGAACATCATCTTACCCCTTCTATAAATAACACATAGCTCAGTATCATCTTCCCCTTTCTGTAAATAGCACATAGCCGAGTATCATCTCACCCCTTCTGTAAATAATACATAGATGAACATCATCTTACCTTTTCTGTAAATAACACATAGCTGAATATCATCTAACCCCTTCTGTATATAACACATAGCTGAATATCATATTACCCCTTCTGTAAATAACACATAACGGGATATAATGTTACCCCTTCTGTAAATAGCACAAAGCTGAATATCATCTTACCCCTTCTGTAATTAACACACAGCTTAGTAACATCTTAACCCTTCTGTAAATAACACATAGCTGAGTATCATCCTACCCCTTCTGTAAATAACACATAGCTGAATGTCATCGTACCCCTTCTGTAAATAACACATAGCTCATTATCATCTTACCCATTCTGTAAATAACACACAGCTCAGTATCATCTTACCCCTTCTGTAAGTAACACATAGCTCAGTATCATCTTACCCCTTCTGTAAGTAACACATAGCTCAGTATCATCTTACCCTTTCTGTAAATAACACATAGCCGAGTATCATCTTACCTCTTCTGTAAATTACACATAGCTGAATATCTTACCCCTTCTGTAAATAACACATAGCTGAGTTTCATCTTACCCCTTCTTTAAATAACACATAGCCGAGTATCATCTCACCCCTTCTGTAAATAACACATAGCTGAATATCATCTTACCACTTCTGTAAATAACACATATCTCGGTATCATCTTTCCCCTTCTGAAAATAACACATAGCTGAATATCATCTTACCCCTTTTATAAATAACACATAGCTCAGTATCATCTTACCCCTTCTGTAAATAACACATAGCTGAATATCAGCTTACCCCTTTTATAAATAACACATACCTGAGTTTCACCTTACCTCTTCGGTAAATAACACATAGGTGAATATCATCTTTCCCCTTCTGTAAATAACCCGTAACGCAGTATCATCTTACCCTTTTTGTAAATAACATATAGCTGAATATCATCTTACCCCTTCTGTAAGTAACATATAGCTGAATAACATCTTACCCCTTTTATAAATAACACATAGCTCAGTATCATCTTACCCCTTCTGTAAATAACACATAGCTGAGTATTATCTTAACCCTTTTGTAAATAACACAAAGCTGAATATCATCTTACCCCTTCTGTAAATAACACACAGCTGAGTATCATCTTACACCTTCTGTAAATAACACATAGCTGAATATCATCTTACCCCTTCTGTAAATAACACATAGCTGAAAGTCATCTTACCCGTTCTGTAAATAACAAATAGCTGAATATCATCTTACCCCTTCTGTAAATAACACATAGCACAGTATCATCTTACCCCTTCTGTAAATAATACAAATCTTGGTATCATCTTATCCCTTCTGTAAATCACACATAACTGAATAACATTTTACCCCTTCTGTAAATAACACATAGCTGAATATCATCTTACCCCTTCTGTAAATAACACACAGCTGAATATCCTCTTACCCATTCTGTAAATAACACAGAGCTGAGTTTCATCTTACCCCTTCTGCAAATAACACTTATATCAGACTCACCTTACCCCTTCTGTAAATAACACATAGTTGAGTATCATCTTACCCCTTCTGTACACAACACATAGCTTTGTATCATCTAACCCCTTCTGTAAATAACACATAGCTCAGTATCATCTTACCCCTTCTGTAAATAACACATAGCTGAATATCATATTACCCCTTCTGTAAATAACACATAGCTGAGTTTCATCTTACCCCTTCCATAAATAACACATATCCGAGTATCGTCTTACCCCTTCTGTAAATAACACATAGCCGAGTATTGTCTTACCGCTTCTGTAAAAAACACACAGCTGAGTATCATCTTAGTCCTTTTGTAAATAACACATAGCTCAGTATCATATTACCCCTTCTGTAAATAACACACAGCTGAATATCATTACCCCTTCAGTAAATAACACATAGCTCAGTATAATGCTACCCCTTCTGAAAATAACACATAGCAGAGTATCATCTTACCCCTTCTGTAAATAACACACAGCTGAATATCATCTTACTCCTTCTGTAAATAACACATAGCCGAGTATCATCTTACCCCTTTTGTAAATAACAAATAGCTCAGTACTATCTCACCCCTTCTATAAATAACACATAGATAAGTATCGTCTTAGCCCTTCTGTAAATAACACATAGCTCAGTATCTTAACCCTTCTGTAAATAACACATAGCTCAGTATCATCTTACCCCTTCTGTAAAAAACACGTAGCTGAATATCATCTTACCCCTTCTGTAAATAACACATAGCTCAGTATCATCTTACCCCTTCTGTAAATAACACATAGCTGAATATCATCTTACCCCTTCTGTAAATAACACATAGCTGAATATCATCTTACCCCTTCTGTAAATAACACATAGCTCAGTATCATCTTACCCCTTCTGTAAATAACACATAACTGAATATCATATTACCCCTTCTGTAAATAACACATAGCTGAGTATCATCTTACCCCTTCTGTAAATAACACATAGCTGAGTATCATCTTACCCCTTCTGTAAATAACACATAGCTGAGTATCATCTTACCCCTTCTGTAAATAACACATAGCTGAATATCATCTTACCCCTTCTGTAAATAACAATAGCTGAATATCATCTTACCCCTTCTGTAAATAACACATAGTTCAGTATCATCTTACCCCTTCTGTAAATAACACATAGGTGAATATCATCTTACCCCCTATATAAATAACACATAGGTGAGTAACATCTTACCCCTTCTATAAATAACACATAGCTCAGTGTCATCTTACCCCTTCTGTAAATAACACATAGCTCAGTATCATCTTACCCCTTCTTTAAATAACAATAGCTGAATATCATCTTACCCCTTCTGTAAATAACACATAGCTCAGTATCATCTTACCCCTTCTGTAAATAACACATAGCTGAATATCATCTTACCCCTTCTGTAAATAACACATAGCTGAATATCATCTTACCCCTTCTGTAAATAACAGATAGCACAGTATCATCTTACCTCTTCTGTAAATAATGCCTAGCTCAGTATCCTACCCCTTCTGTAAATAACACATAGCTGAATATCATCTTACCCCTTCTGTAAATAACACATAGCTCAGTATCACTCAGTTATGCCATATTAGTACATTTTCTTAATAATTTCCAATTTGATTTAAGAATGTATTTTATTCCATTACTATCTACTGAGTATATCGATTTCATGGACATTGTCCATTCCTAATTATTCTCTTAACTAACCTTTCTATTTTGCGTATATAAAATAACTAGTGGATATTTATCCTTTCAAGCATCACTCACCAACTGACTATAGCTTGAGACAGCAGTGCATTTTCAGATACATACAGTCTGAAAATGACAATACCATATAATTTGTTATAGCACCAACAGTGGTACATTATCTTCACAGTATGTACAATCTAATGCAAACTTGCCCATACCTGCTAAGGCTTTGTGATAATAAGTGATGTAAACATTTTAAAATGTTTGGTCTAGCAGCTTTATTTCATACATCATCATAAAAGATGACCTTTTAAAGTAGTGGACTACTTCGTACAATCTATTGTTGTATATCTTTTTATTAGGACCAAGCACTACCAAAACCTTCATACCTTTCCAATGGACTGGTCATTTCCCATTGAAATCTTTTTTGGTGCAGATGGCATACCAAATCCAGTCTTTTGAGAAATAAACCCTTCCAACTGGAGTAATGAAGGTTGTTAGCTTTTGGCTATATCTTGCTAGCGGTATTTGGTAAACCCCACTTGAAATTTCTAATGTGGAGAACACCAACCAGCTTCAGGACAGTACCAGTGCAGCATGAACCTTTCCCTCATGACTGCATCAGAGTTTTAAAATCCAGATATATTCTCACACTGCCATTCATTTTTGCTAAGCGGTATCTGGTGCACACCATTCAAAAGGCTCATTAACACTTTTAGTCATACCAGATGCTTTCATATGTTTGAATTCTGCCTTGGAAACAAAACCGTTCAAGTTGTACTGAAGGCATACAGAGCAACATCCAGCTTCAGCTTTATGTTTGCTTCTTTACTGGTTCACAGTTAAGCAGAGCAACCCATCCAAATGCAACGGTTGCAACCACTCTAATTTTGTTTATTCTGGCAATCAGCCACAGCTTTCATGCTACAATTCTACTGAGCAGGTTATTCACATATTGACTTTCAGGCACATATATCCAAAACTTACCATATATAACAGAAAGACTTCCCCTCTATTGTACATTTGTAGATTTAACTTATATTTCTTCATCCTGTAGCAGTGCTACAATAATACCTTCTGCTCTAACCAGTTAATGGGTGTACCTTCTCCACTAATCACTGACTCTTCCTCTGATTTACATGCTTTTTTCATATAACTTTCTGATCCCTCACTCTCTCTTCAGATCTCAGGCCATACCTCTCCTTTCATCTCCAGACTCCAATATATATTCTATAGGAATGTTTCTGCATAGGTATTGCTGTATTTACTTGAATCCTTGGTACTTTAAATGAAGAAGATTTTAGCTGATGCAAAAGTTGTAAAACCTAGTTTTGTGTACTTGTATAATCTTTCTAAATCCTATTTTAATCTTTTGCTCTTAGTTTTGTGTCTTTGGATTTAAGATTGTGGATGAAAATGGACCAAGGACCAACCAACTCAACAAAAAATAAAACCAAATAAAAATCAAACTTATGTTTGAGTCTATTCTGTTCAGTCATTGCTAAGGATATTTCTGTATGGTTGAGTTTGTCTGCAGGGCTACTTATTTCAGTTTTTGCTTTATGCAACTGTAGGCAATTTGAGATGCCTATGTTAGTACCACATGCTATTACAGTAACATCAGGCCTTGTATCAGTTGCTTACTGGAGTTCCATATATTTGGAATGTGACATGCCAGTGTGATTCAATGATTAAAAGAGCAGTCACCTAACTCAAGAAAAATACTTTATAAACACCTTCCTTATTTTTATTCTCAGTGGCTACTTCATTTATTAATGTAGTTTTATACATGATAGCAAAGCGTCCTATCTTTCTAATCTTGTTGCATTTTTTACACCTTCTGCCACATGCAGCACATTGTTCTGACCCAGTATGTAAACAACCAATTATGGTGCATTTACCAAGCTTGATTTCACTCTGCTTCTCATGCACAGCTTATTTTAACCATTATCATGCTTTTTTTTACTGAATTTGCTATTTAATTTTGTTTGCATTTTACTTTGCATGTGTCATTTACTATACTTATATTAGTGTTCTTCTCTTAGCTAATTCATCCTCTCTGTTAATCTGAATTGTCTTTTCCAAAGGCTTCCATTATGAGTTGATGATAGTGAATGTACCAAGGATCAGAATCCATGCACTGCATTTGCTGAATAAATGGCCGAAAAAAACACAAGTGTTTTAGCAGGGGGCTGCCTCCCCGAAGCCCCCCGCCGCATGTAGGGAAAAGCCACCACACTCCTTGAACTTATATATATATATATATATATATATATATATATATATATATATACCAACTCTGTGGTTGCACCATCTTGGAAAAGGGGGAAACTCCCCAAAAAGGAATTCATTGCCGGCACAACTCAACGACAGTGATTTCCCATGGAGGTACTCAATTTGGCGGCAGGTTGAACCTCAGGCAGCTGAGAGAGTTCAGTTTTTGTCCACTAGTTGGATAACATTTCCAAAGTTAAATTCACTTCCAGCTGTAACTTTTCAAACCAGTATTAGCCAACTCAGTCACTAGTCAGTCTTTAATTTGTTCATCTTCTACCAAGTCTCCCTTAGTTTGATCACATCTGTGAAAGCATACCTTTTCATGAATAACATTTTTTGGCATAAAATATGCATTCACCTTACTTATTACTGACTGATATGTAGCACTGTAAATGGGTGACTTGAATGCACATATTGGGACAGAAAGAACAGGATATGAGTACTGCCTGGGTCCACATGGGTGGGGCAACAGGAATAAAGAAGGAGAGACCATTCTAGACGTTTGTCTGGCAAATGGCTTGATAGTAGCCAACACATGGTTCTGAAAGAGAGAGAGTCACAAGCTCACATACAAGAGTGGTCAACATGCAACTTAGGTAGACTTCCTCCTAGTAGGGAAAGGGCACTGAGGTAGAATCAATGATTGCAAAGTCATCCCCAGTGAACTAGTTAACCCACAGCATAAACCACTGGTTGACACAATCAGTTACAAGCAGTGGTCAGAGCAGCCTCTAAGGTCAACAGAGACGAGGCTGAAGACCTGGAAGTTGACTGGAGAGAAAATACAACAGTTCAAGGACTCTAGCACCTGGCAGCACATCAAAACAGCATGTGTGAGGACTACAGAACAGATATGTGGCAAAGCCAGGTATGGAAATCAGGTACATAAGGAAAGCTGGTGGTGGAATGTAGAAGTCCAGGAAGTCATCAAAAGAAAGGAGTGCAGGAAAAATTGAGAGATACGACTAACAAGGCTAACAAGGAATACTGGTTGGCTAACAAAGAAGCCAAGAAAGGAATTGCAAGAGCAAAGAACAGGCATTGGAGGCACTCTATCAGCTTCTGGAAAGTGATTCAGTAGGTGGCACAAAGAAACTATATCAGGTTCAGGGTAAAGACAGGGATGCCATAAGGGATGCCAGCAACAACCTGTTCACCAGTCCACAGGACATAAAGGCAGGTGGAAGGAGTACTTCCAGAAAATTCTGAATGAAGAAAACCCCACAGAAGCTGTACTGCCCCAGACACAGCCTACGATCAGAAAAGATGAGGAGCCCACCCTAGCAGATGTAAGAAAAGCACTAAGGAAAATGAAGTCAGGGAAAACAGCATGCTCAGATGTGGTCACAGCAGATATGATAAAGATGCCGGGTGAGATAGGGGAGAAATGGCAACTAAGGGTACTCATAGCAGTGTGGAGAGAAAGGTGTATCCCAGATGATTGGAGAATAAGCATACTCCCTGCCAATGTACAAGAGCAAAGCGGACATCCACAACTGTGGACAGTATACAGGCATCAAACTCCTGTCACATTGCATGAAAGTTCTGGAGAAGGTGATAAATAGATACGCAGACTAGCATACCTCTCAACTGTACAGATTTTTGCCCCCTATTTTTTTATCTTTTTCTCATAAAATTGTGGTTTTGTGGTAAATCATTGAGGGTTAAAGTCAGAAAATAATGACAGATATTTGAATTTCAAACTTCATACACTTCAGACAATTCATGTTAATACAAAACCTGCTATTCTATCAATTTTCTACATTTTTAAGAGCAATTTGTAAAGTGTCCCTATATTTGGCCTTTGCCCCCCCCCCCCCATTATTGATAGCTTTGTCCAGATTTCTTGCTCTAAGAGGTTGACAGGTATGACGCAGTGTAGTAGAAAGTAAGATGGGAGATGAGCAGTTCAGATTTAGATCAGGTTGCAGCACAAATGACCTGTTGTTTGCAGTGAGTCAGATAGATGAGAAGAAGCTAGAGATGAGAAAAAGAGTTCAACTGGGCATTCCTAGACTGGAGAAAGGGTATGATAAGATCCCAAGAAGTTGATTTGCACAGTACTGTGGTAGTTCAAAATCCCAGAAACCTTAGTAGAATTAGTGCAAACTATGTACAAGGACCCAATTACTCAAGTATGAACAGTGTTTGGTCTCACAGAGGGGTTCCCAGTGGGAGTGGGTGTGCACCAGGGTTCAGCTCTGAGCCCACTTCTGTTCATCCTCGTGTTGGACTACATTAACAAACAGGTCAGAGGGGACAGATCAATAAAGTTGCTGTATGCAGAAGATGTGGCATTACAGGCAGACTCTCAGCAAGAGCTTCAGCAAAGGTTAGGGGAATGGAATGAAAAACTGAAGGCACATGGGGATGAAACTAAGTACAGATAAGACAGTGGTAATGGCAGCAAAATGGGGAAATTAGAAAATGTTACAAACTGAGATAGAAGACATTCTTAAATGGCATGAGAGGACTAGGAGAACAAATGGTAGGGTACTTTTGTTGGTACTGGTCATAGCATTCACTGCTTTGCTGTGGGGAGCCAAGATGAAGTTCTCACTGTTTGTTAAACACTACCTGTTCTGGTAAGATAAAATAATTAGAAATATGAACATTGTTGGAAATTAATATAATGGATCCTATACCTGTTTCAGGGAACAGTTTTTAAATAAAAATTGTCAGCTTTCAGAAAACTAATTTCCTACAGTTTTTAATAACTAAACAGAGCAAAATCACTGGTTAACAGATTCCTATATTACTGTTCTCCCATATGAAAGATATGCATGTGAACCGTCTCTGCCCCATTTTTGCATAGTATGATAGCCACCTCATTCAGCTAGGGCTGCTTTTCCAGAGAAAGGCCCTTCTTTAACAAATAAAGGTGCTGATGGATTATTGCTTGCTTGCTTCCACAGTGTGACACATCATACTCTAGTATTACTTGTTTTAGGTAAGTACAAGTGTGGAGTACAAAGTAATGGTGCCTTTGCTCACCAGTGTTTACCTTTGCTTTTTGGTTCCCATTTGCTTAGAGAAGCAGGTCAGGGGACATTAGGAATGGGAATGGTGTCCTCCATGTTGTTTGCTATGTGACTTGCTGAGAGAGAAGCGTATAGCTGAACCATAGAGCTGCTCAGTAGTGCTTAACAGCATACGTCAGCCCTGCAGCAACCCATTTTATGAGGTCTGAAAGTTCTTTCCTGCAAGACCATTTAATTTTGACTTCATGTCAAACGGTAGGAATGTCCAGCCAATTATGAGGACTGCAAATTATGAAAATCAGCAGAGCTGTATTTATAAATTCTTCAGAGACCAATACACAAAAGAATATTGGTTTCTCCATTCAACAACAGTTTCATCAGTTAATTTAATTTAACAACATGCCTCCATTTGTTTATCTACAATGAGAAGGCTATCATAGAAATTGACAAGGTGGGGCAGATAAAAAAATCGTATGATTGGGAAGTCTTGCAGTAGTTATCACATACTACTTTTTCAAGCTTCACTTTTATCCTGCTTCTACTTTTTAAGAAATAATCACTGTATAATGAGCTATAGGCCAGATGTTCTAAAACACAATATTTCTATATTTTGCCAAAAATACTCAAATCTTTGAATAACCCACATGGGTATCCTATTGTTTTCTAGAAAAGGGCGATTAACAGAACCACTATCAGATTTCTTGGAATTATGTCTCAAACCGCTGTTATATAACACTAGGTCTTGGATTAATGAAACCACACAATTTCTACAACTAATGATCAAGCACCATTTTCTAAATGATAGTTTACATTGTAGATTAGATGTTAAGTCACTTTAATTAAAATATTGGCTAGATACCTGAATTCAGTGATTTCATTGTTCAGTTAGTCAAACTTGTATTAATAATAAAGAATCTTCTACTGCATAAATCAATATTGTTTACAGCTCACAGAAATGATAGCTTCTTTTGACCCTATTTATACTGACTTATTTATGGAATGTTTGAACAATGTTTTATAGATGTTTTATATATGATCCATCCCAGAATCAGATTATGGACCACATTAAAATGTGGCGACACTACGGAGACAATGTTTTTCATGGTATGGTACAGTTTAAAGGAAGAATTCTAGCCAATTTTTATATTGTATCAACTGATTTTTACAAGTGATTTTTTTTGGATGTTGATGTACAGTTTTTGGATGGTACCATACAAACACTGTACAGAAAACCGCTCTTCAAAAATTCTTTATTATTGGGATCCAGTTGAAATCCTCTACAAATGTTCTAAAAATATGCCTAAATTACTGTTCATGTGGATTCAACACATTTTTTTCTGTGGAGGAAGTCTATATGATTTGCAACATCTTTTTGAGCACAGAGGTTACAATAAGACACCTTTAGTCTAGGTTAAACTTGAGATGGACACTCCGTCCAGGGAAATTGCATTAATGTATAAGAGACAGACAATCACAGAAGACTTTAGAGTGACATCTACATTTATCATAATTTTCGGCACAAGCAGTTACTCAGTCAAACTGGCCAGTCCTACTACAGGATATATTTTTTAGTTCTATTTAATCAGAAGTTTATTGTTTTACATTTTGGAAAGGCTGGAATTTAGCTCTAATTCTGGGAAAACAGAAAAACCCAAGATCACTATTTAATCAGTCTAAGTTGACCATACTTCAAAAGGCAGTTTCCCTTTTGGACGATGTACCATTTGCCCACAAATGATAAAAAGTTGCATGTTTACTACTAGAAGCATAAATTAATGCTTTGATGTTAGGAACTTAGGTTAGGTAGTAAATTTAGCTAGCTGCATATGGGGAGCAGTCTACATTGGACAAACATCACATTCCAAATGAAACTGTATTAGGGAACAACACACTAACATTCAATGCAAAAAGACCTTGAATGCATTATATAGACAGACCCTACAACATCCAATGGATTTAGTTTAATTTACGGAAACTGATAAATGCACCAATCAGAATCTGGATATGCATCTATTACCTGAACATTTAAATTGCAGAAAATATCTATGGATTATTAAACCTACAGTATTATTTGGTTGCGGCATGAATGACACCTATTCAATGAACAAATGGATATTAATTAATCAGACTAGGAATATT
Organism: Protopterus annectens; assembly: GCF_019279795.1. Taxonomy (NCBI): domain Eukaryota; kingdom Metazoa; phylum Chordata; order Ceratodontiformes; family Protopteridae; genus Protopterus; species Protopterus annectens. The sequence goes on along the minus strand of NC_056734.1, from coordinate 987,755,842 downwards.
AAATTTATTCTGTTGCTATATTATTTATTATATTGTTTATAATACAAGCTATTATTTTGTTCTAAACAGCAATTGTATGAATTCATTATTCTTACTAAGCTATTTCAAATTGTGTCCTTTATAAAATCAAAGACTATTTGATGGAATTATTTGTTCTTTTATTTTGGGTTTTTGCACATTTTAGATTGGTCTTGTATTAATTTAAGATTTTATTCTGTCATGCATTTAATGGCATATTATTTCTGCGTTACATAGTCTTGGTACTAGTATGCATGACAACAAAATAGTAGCTATACAATTATGAATTATTTGATGGTGTTACCAAATTTTTAAGTTTTGCAAATCTTGAAGTTGATATAGCTATAACATAATATTTATATACTGGCAGGCAGCATCATGATTATAAAGTACTATATTTATGCTACATGGATTGCAGACAATGTCCCATGACCATTTTGAAATATTGTGGCATTTTTAAAAAGGCAGGAGTTAGAGCTGGATGTGGCAGAGTTAAAGATGTTAAGATTTGCACTGGGTGTGACGAGGGTGGACAGGATTAGGAATAAGTACATTAGAGGGTCAGCCCAGGTTGGAAGGTTTGGAGACAAAGCCAGAGAGGCAAGATTATTTTGGTTTGGACATGTGCTGAGGAGGGATGCTGAGTATATTGGGAACAAGATGCTAAGGATGAATCTACCAGGTAACAGGAAAAGAGGAAGGCCTAAGATAAGGTTTATGGACATGGCGAGAGAGGACATGCACGTGGTTGGTGTGACAGAGCAAGATGCAAAGGACAGGAAGAAATGGAAACAGATGATCCACTGTGGCGACCCCTAACGGGAACAGCTGAAAGAAGATGATGATAATTTAATAAAACATTTCAATACATTTTTGCAGTGATGTAATCTTTTAATACTATGATCACTACACTGTTTTATTTATAACAAGTTTTATGATTCATAACCTTTGTAAGGTATGTATGACTTTTTTCAGGTCACATGACCTCCCAGTGATGTATATAATCAAATGGAGGTGTTTTGTTAAATTAGATTAACTAATGAAGCCATTGCTGAATGCTGAAACTGGTCTTCCTTTATATCTTGGCCTCTGAAGAATTAATAAGTACAGTGGTATTTTTTATCATTTCTGAGTGCTAGTTTGATTGCTATTGAAATCTTTCCACATAGAAGAGGTAAAACATCAAATAGTGGATATAATGATCTGAAAAAAAAAAAAAGATTTTTCATAAACTTTGGCAGTAGCCAAAGTAAATAGTAACGTGTACTATTATTATGACTAAAATAAATAATATGGTCTTCAGAAATGCCAAACTTCTTATTGCTTCCTTTCCAGTTCAACCACAGGCCCAGCAGGCAATCAAGTAACTTAAGCAGAATCTTATAATTATTCTGGAATATGGCTGGACCCACTATTCCGTTCTGCACACCATATAGTATTTACTGTCTAAGAAGTATTCAACAAACTGAAACTCTGTTATAGACATTCAAAAGTTTTTCACCCCTGAAGCTTACATATTGACACAGATCATCACATTATCTGGATTCCATAAGACAATGTACTGCAAACCATCCTAAATAATACCTAGTAATTAATTTCTTGCTGAAAACGGACAGCACCATTCTCAGTTTCTAAAATTAAGGTGGCTTTGAGCAACAGAGAGATCAATATTCTTCTACTCTACTCTTACTTCTAAACTACTGCAGAAACATTGTCTTTCAATAGATTCTGTCTTTCTGCTCCTAAACTATTTCACGCAAATTATCACCCAATAGGTTCCTCCTTTATACTCTGACTTGTAATCTAATTTACACAAACTGTTTTCCTCTGATACCCAAACTACTATGTCCCATTACGCACTGTGATCTTAAAATGCAAGTTTAGATTGTTAGATCATTAACTTTTCCAACTATTGCATTTTATTCCATTTTCAATGAAGTGAACTAGTTATAAAATAAATAAGGAATAATACAATAGTACCACTAAACAATACTGTGTATTGAAAACATACAAGTGGTGCTAGCAAGTAAAACATTTCTTAACTAAATGTACACTCACTTAGGTCACAAGGACATACATAATACTATTTTTAAAGTTGTCCCCAAAGCCCTGTAGCTGTGACTCTTCTCAGTAGAACTGTTAGTAGCAATATAAACATGATAAATAGATGTAACATCAGTTGGCAGTGATCCTACAAGGTAGAAGGCAGGTCTGGTGCAATGAGGGATGAAACTTGGAGTGATGAATTTACTGTGAAGGTATGGATTATAAAAAGTCATGAGCAGCTGTAGAAATTTTGTGTAAAACAGTACAAGATAAGAGGCAGAAAAACAAAACAAATGCGGAAACACCTTTAAAAAGAATCATAAAATCATTACTTCTAGCACCTCAGTCTAGAGTCAAGGTTTACATCGCCGTGTGGCTAGCCCTGCCATGGTAGTTCTTCCACACCACACACTCGCATGTACACTTACACCTGTGGCCAGTTTTGAGAATTTAGTCAACCTACTGCATGTCTTTGGAATGTGGGAGGAAACCCATGGGAAGCGAGGAAGGATATGCAGACTCTGCACAGAAGACACCCCAGCCAAGAACTGTACCAGAGAACCTCTTGCTATGAGGCAACAACACTATCCGCTGTGCCACTGCCTTGTCAGTTAATGAATGATAGCTCTTACCCCCTTTTTAAATGTTTCTAGCCTTGGCATTTAAAAAATTACAGATCTTACCCCCTTTTCAAATGTGTTTCTAACCTTGTCAGTTAATAAATGACAGATCTTACCCTCTTTGAAATGTTTCTAGCCTTATAAGTTAATAAATGACTGATCTTACCCCCTTTTCAAATGTGTTTCTAGCCTTGTCAGTTAATAATTGACAGATTTTACATATTTTTCAAATGTGTTTCTAGCATTGTCAGTTAATAAATCACAGATCTTACCCAATTTTCAAACATATTTCTAGCCAAGGCAGTTAATAAATGGCAGATCTTACCTCTTTTTCAAATGTGTTTCTAGCCTTGTCATGTAATAAATGATAGATATTACTCCTTTTTCCAGTGTGTTTCTAGCCTTGTCAGTTAATCTTTGATAGATCTTACCCCTTTTTCAAATGTTTTTCTAGCGTTGTAATATAATAAATGATCGATCATACCCCTTTTTTAAATGTGTTTCTTGTCGTCAGATAATAAATGACAGTTCCTACTCCTTTTTCAACTGTGTTTCTAGCCTTGTCTGCTAATAAAGGACAGAACGTATCCCTTTTCAAATGTGTGTCTAGCCTTGTCAGTTAATAAATGACAGATTTTACCCCATTTTCAAATGTGTTTCTACCACCTCAGTTAATAAAATCAGATCTTAGCCTTTTTCAAATGTGTTTCTAGCCTTGTCAGTTAATAGATCACTGATCTTACCCCTTTTTCAAATATGTTTCTAGCTTTGTCAGTTAATAAATGACAGATATTAAGACGGTCCGAAGAATATCTACTGACTTTGGCAATGACCTTATCCACATGAATAGAGTAAGACAGGTATGGGTCTAGCTAGACAGCAGGGTATTTGAATTGTTTTTTATTCTTCTGAAGATCCCCCTTGTGGGCATAACTGTCCAATTGGTAAGCATGTTACTACATCTTTTGTGGGTACCGAGTTGCAAAAATGTTAACCAGTGTTAGATGTTTAAGTGTTTCTGGGATAGTGTTTTGTTGAAAGAATCACAAGATTTGTCTGCATTTCACATGACCATGTTATCTATCTAGCATAGTGGTGAACTGGCTTCCCCCAGTTAACAAAAATTTCACCCAACCTTTAAAATGCAGCTAGCTGAATAACTAAAAAAACTCTCCATCTATAAATCACTTTATAATGGATAGGACTTGTATGTATTATTCATTTACCAATTAAAGCATAACTTTTTTGTTTTGTTTTTGTTTCTCCATCCCAGGCCAGCTTAGCCCTGTTCTCCTGGTTTCTGCATTTGCACACATTGGCTCCTCCATCTGCTCCTTACCAGGCTACTCCACACAACTCTGTCTCCAAATAGGCCCCTAGCAACTCGAGGAATCAGTCTTGCTGTGTGCTTTAGTAGCATGCTGCAGTGACAGTTCCTGTGGGGAGAATACAGAACACTGCATTGGAAGCCTTCAATTGACATGTTGGTTAGAATCCCTAAGCTGAGGAAGTCATGTCTGCAATGATGCCATGACATATTTTCACTCCCCTCCCTCCTTGGTAAGTAGGCCAACTGCTATGGTCCTATTCTCAACCACAGCCCATGCAAGCAGGGGTTTCCCCCTCAACACTTACTCTAGGGTAGTACAGCTGACCACTGGTCACTTCATCCTCTTCACCCCAACCAATGCTACCAATGATTTGAACCCATTCCTGAACTCAAGCCATTGGCGACACAAACAGTGATTATGTTTCTGTACCACAAGAAAAGTCCTTAAGCTGTGAAATTAATTATTTTGAAAGTCCAAGACAGGCAACATTCACAGTGATATACACATACAGTTCAAAGTCTAAGCTGCTGCAAAAGTATACACTCATTGCCATTAAGGCAAATACTGCTGAAAAGTTGCCATAAAGCAAATGCATACCTGGTGTTGAAATAGAAGCCTCCCACAAAACCAATGCTGCTGCAATTCCAGACAAAGGAAGTAACTGCAGACCTAACAATCTCCCCCTCTCTATAAAGAAAAAAAAAAAGAAGTTATGTACTGAAAATAACGTTCCATCTGAGTAGTTGTACTTCATTTGTCTTCAACCTGTGGGTCTCGGATCCACATTGGATCCGACACAGCTGCATTTTCCAGCTATGGATCTGAGCTCCAGACTCCTCCCCTTACCCATAATGCCCCCGTATCTCCCTTATCCCTTTAGATCGAGTTTGCTGCCTAAAAGGTATCAGGTACCCGACTCAATATCACCTTATCATCAGAAAGAATCTCCATGACACGCCCAGGCGTAGACTGAGTCAAGGGCCACACACTTTATGCAGAGCTAAATGCAGACTGCACCAATGATAAGGTCAGGGGTAAGGGGGGGGGGTTGAAGACAAATGAAGTACAACTACTCAAATGGAACATTATGGTGAGTACATAACTTCATTATCTGAAGTAGTTTACTTCATTTGGACTTCAATCTGTGGGACAGAGACCCCAGCTACCAAAAAACTCCTGGGTGGCCGTCATGGAAGGATATTCCGGAACACCGCAGAGCCAAAAGATGCTCTGTTCCTAGACAATGTCCAGCTTGTAATGTGAAATAAAGGTATGAGATGAGGACTACATAGCTGTCAAGCAGATATCATCCAGAGACACCCTAGACCAGAAGATAGCTGACATAACCATAGATCGGGTGGAAAGTGCCTTCACTTGTCCTGGCAGAGACCTACCTTTCACAGCATCGGCTTGAGCAATGCATAAAGAAATCCAGCGAGCAATTGCTACCTTGGAAACTGGCTTGCCTAAAAAGGGTTTAGCAAAAGACACAAACAGTAGATCAGACTTAGGAAAGGGTTTCATCCTGTGTAAATAAAATCTCAACTGTCTATGGACATCAAGCAGATGCAGCTTGTATTCTCCCTTGTTCTGGAAGTTGGGAAAAAAACTGGTAAATTTGTAGTCTGATTAAAACTGGCTTCTGAGGCCACCTTAGGAAGAAAGGATGGATTAGTGCACAACGACACTCTGTCTTTGTGAAAGATCATGCAAGGCACCTTCACAGAAAGAGCCTGAAGCTCTGACACTCTTCTGGCTGAGGTAATGGTCACTAAGAAAGCAGTTTTCCAGGTTAAAAATTGCAAATCAACTGAGGCTGCAGGTTTGAAGGGTGCAAAAAACAATGCCTGTAACACTAAGGTAAGATCCCTCGAAGGCACAGGGTCTTTAACCGGAGATCTAAGTAGAAAAGCACCTTTAAGAAAAGTCTTGCAAAGTTTGGAAGAAGCCAAGGAAGACATATTCATTCCCACTTGGAAATTAGAAATAGTTGCCAGTTGCACTTTAACTGTAGAGGAACTAGCACCCTGATGAAAGATGCTTGCCAGTAAATCTATGACTGCCGAAAGAGGTGCCATGAAAAGGTCCAAAGCCCACTGAGTGGCCCATATGGAGAAATTTCTCCATTTACTATGATACACCTTTCTGGTGGAGGACTTGTGAGCCGCAACCAAAATGGAATTAACAGGGGATGACAATCCGGGAGTCCTAATAATTATGGGAACTGGAGTAGCCAAGCCGTGAGCTTCAGACTGTCCAGATCTGGGTGAGGGATCCCTGAGGGATGAGAAAGAAGATCCGGAACTGGATCCAACATCCATGGAGGAACAACTAGATGAGACCACAGTGATGGGAACCAAATCTGGGGAAGCCAGAATTGGGCAAAGAGGGTCACAGTGCTCCCCAGCCTTTGAGCTTTCTGAAGAAACTTCATAAGAGGAAGTGGAGGATAAACATAGAGGGGACCAGGAGGCCAAGCATGAACCAGTGTGTCTCTGGGCGCTTCCCCCTCGGGGTGGGGTTCAGAGCAAAAAACTCACTGGATTTCACATTGGAAGGAGATGCGAAGAGACCCCACTTTAGAAAGATCTGTTCCACTACTGAAGGATTCAGAGACCATTCGTAAGGCATCAGGCTAGATCTGCCGAGCCTGTCCTTTACAATGTTGGACCGCTCCGGAATGTGCATTGCTACTAGAAAGCAGCCAGTGGAGATCGCCCATTCGCACACTCTCATGGCTTCTCGACAGAGGGGATGACATCTGGTTCCCCCTTGTTTGTTGATGTACCAGACTACTGACATACTGTCTGACTGAATGGCAATTGTCCCTAGAGAAAGATGAGCAGGACGTGCCTGCATTGCTAGAAGGACTGCCCTCATCTCTAAAATGTTGATATGCAAATTGGTCTCGAATGGGGATCACATGCTTTGGACCATCCTTCCTGAGCAGTGACCCCCACCCCACATGCTTTGGATCATCCTTCCTGAGCAGTGACCCCCACCCTAGCTGTGAGGCATCCATGGTCACCGTGGTTTTGGGAAATGCAGGGTGAAAGGAGTGTCCCTTGAGGAGATCCAGGGATTGAATCCACCACCAAAGGGAGTATTTGCATACCCTTGAGATTCTCACTGGAAAGGAGAGAGGGAGCTCTAACAGAGACCACTGGATCGCAAGTGTCCACTGAACAACTCTCACATGAAGGTGAGCCATCAGCAGGAGATGGATTGTGGCCACCATGGAACCCAATGCCCTTAGAACTGCTTCAGCGGTATAGACTTGAGCGTAAAGAATTTTCAACACATGTAATCTTAGACTGCGTATTCTGTCCAGGGTGAGGAAAAACCCTCATTTGAAGAGTGTCCAAACATGTCCCAATAAAATCCAGAATCTGGACCGGAGCTAGAGAAGATTTGTTCAGATTGATGTAATACCCAGTTTACTCACTAATGAATGAAGTAATCCCTGGCTTGGCACAGTAGATGCTCTGAAGGATCAGCAAAGAGCCAATCGTCTGGGTACAGAAAGACCTGAACACCTTGGAGCCTCAGGTGAGCTGCTACAACCGCCATCACCGTGGTAAACACCCTGAGGGCTTTGGTGAGACTAAAGGGAAGGGCTCTGAACTGGCAGTGATTGGCTCCCAGCCGAAAGTGAAGAACCCTTCGGGAGGGCATGTCCATTTTGATGTGGTAGTACACATCCTGGAGATTGATTCGAGCACATCCAGTCTTTGGACTGCAGAAAGGGCAGGATAGATTGAAGAATGACCATCCAGAATTTCGCCTTGGCTACTAACAGGTTCAATGTGGACAGATCCAAGATTGGTCTGAAGTCCTCCATTTTCTTTGGCACTAAAAAGAACCTGGAGTAAATGCCGGACTGGACTGGTCTGGGGGGCCCAGTTGGATGACTCATTTCTTCAGCAGCTTTCTTATTTCTAGCGCTGCGTCAATCCCGTTGCATGGATGGGCCATCTGGGATGAGCTTGTTCAACGGAGATGTTCCTTGAATGGAACGAAATATCCTCTGGATATTATTCGCAACACCCAGCAATCTGTGGTAATGAACTCTCATGCCTTTAGGTGTAGCGACAGGTGACCTCCGACTGCCTCCAGAAATGAGCAGTCGAGCAACCCCTCAGGGTTGCTGTCCGGGTCTCTCCGAGAAAGGTTCTTGGGACCTGAAATTCCTAGGATCCCCTCTGCCTCTCAGGCGGCGTCTATTGAGATCCCCCCCTCTGCCTCTGGGGGATGGAGAATCCTGAGCATCCCGGGAAAATGCCTGCGACTTCTGGAACCACATCTTCTTCATTCATCCCAGATTCCTGGAAAATGATCTTTGAGAAGACGAGAAGCGGATCCTGACGACAGACAGTGTCTTACCATCCTTCTCGCTCTGGACCAGTGTCTCTTTCACCGATTTCCCAAAGAGGGAAAAATCATCATAAGGGGCATTGGTGAAAGACTCCTTGAAGGGCTCCAAAAAGTGACACAACTGAAGCCAGGTGTGACGCCTGATGGCAACGCCTGTTCTGGCCACCCTTGCGGCTTCCTCCGTAGCATGAGAGAGCAGTCACATGGTTGCCAACACGTCCATGCGACTGCTCTCTCATGCTATGGAGGGAGCATGAGAGAACAGTCGCACGGACATGCTGGCAACCGCTTTGAGAGTGGCCATTCGGGTGGAGAACATCTTACTGTCCTTCGTTGACATGGACTCTAGGGTAGACTCCATGATTTCCTTCACTAGATCTCTCTGGAGTCGAATGATGTGTGGCATATAGTTCAGCACCCTAACCGTGAAGGTCGCTGACGCATATACTTGCTTCCCAAAATGGTCCATCACTCCTGATTCTTGATCGGGGGAATGAACCGTGGAGCTCTCCTGTGCGAGCTCCTTCTTGGAGGTGGCTGCCATCATCATAGCATCTACCGGGGACCCCTTGTTCCAATGTGTCCTGTCCAATGGGGGGCTCAACACTCTGTCAGGGTGCTTAGGAATAGGCTCTATGGTGTCCAGCTCCTTCCATGCCCTAGATGTTATCAGATCCACGAGTGGATCAGCAGGAGGGGACACCCAAGTGGTAGATGGGCCCAAGCTGAATGCCTCCAGGAACACAGACTTGTCTGAGGTCGGTTTTGGGGCTGACCACCCCCCCCCGGCAAAAGAGCTCCATGATGTCCCCAAAGGAGACATCCTCAGGGGGTGACCTTGGGGAACCTTCCCCTTCATCCAAGTCCATGTCTTCTGTGAGGGACTCTGGAGGAGAGGTCAAATGCCTCCTCTTACATGTACGTTTACAGGGTACCTCCTCAGGGTGACTCTCCAAGGTGGACTCACAAACCTCTTGTTGTTCCACCGGAACTTCCTGGGGCATTGCGACTAGGGGCCGTCCCTTAGATGGCAAGATGGTCAGAAACACACTCAGAGCCAAGGGCTCTGTCCGTAGTCTGAGGACAAGATGGTCAGAGGCCTTGACACCATGAGAACCCTCTCCACCACATCAAATTCTGAGGGGGAATGAACCTCCTGGGACATACTGGCGGGGCCCGTCCCCCCCCCGACCCAACAGGGGAGTCGGAGCCAAGATGCCAAGTGGAAAGCACCCACTTGGATCCGACCCCGGGGCTATGGCTCTGAGAGCTCGGATCCGATCCCATCGGATCCGACATGCTCAAGGCAACAACAGGCATTGATGTACATCATTGCATTGGTGCCAACCCCTCGAACCCAAGGGTCCTCCGATCCAAAATCCCCGAAACTGCCGGTCGGATAGGAGAAGGAGTTATTGGTTGGAAAAAAGGTTGTAAGGAGCCCCCTCTGGAGGGACAGGGGGCTGGCAAGACCCCTATCTGGATCTGAGTACGGATAAATCTCCACATCGTCTTGTCCATCTCCACTTCACTGAGACTCTGGGTGAAGCAGGAGGATGCCACCAAAACAGGTCAGGAGCGACGGTGGGGAGAAGACCTAACTGGGGACTGGCTATGAGTCTCCTCGGGCTCGGGGGAGAACCTGGGTGAGTGCAACCGAGGAGACCCAGGCCTAGTTGGAGGCCTAACTTTGGGTGGCGGACCTGCCTGCAATGAGCAGTCAGGGAACCGCTTGCGAGACTGGTCTTTCTTAGACTTATCCCCTTCCCCAGACCTCTTATCGGGAGTTTGAGTCCCTGAGGCCAGGGAAGAGGAAGTAGATGCAGCAGCCACTGCTACCCCTGCTGCGGAAGAAGGGACTGTAGTCCCTGAAGATGGGAGCAAACCCTTCAGAATCAGTTTTTCCCGCCTGTCCTTAAGTGCCCTGGGGTTGAAACCAGCGCAAATAAGACAGGGGACTTAAGGTGGTCTGCACCTAGGCAAACCACACAGAGTGTGGCCATCCACTGGAGATAGCTTATTGGTGCACTCTGTGCATTTTCTAAAGCCTGCCTTAAGGACTTCTGTCATCTCCGAATCAGGCCCAAACACACACACACAAAGAGAAAGTGAGGAGAATTTTTTTATTTTCTGTCCGACGCAGATGCGGGGAGAAAGGAAAGACATAAGGAAGAAATTAGGAAGAAAGCAGATAGAAAAACTGAAGTTTTGTTCACTACGTGACCCTCTAGCTGGAGTTCAGAAACCACATTTGTAACCACGATGGCGGAAAACGAGATCTGTAGGGAGAATGGAGATAAGAGGCATTATGGGTAAGGGGAGGAGTCTGGAGCTTGGATCCATAGCTGGAAAATGTGGATGTGTAGGATCTGATGTGGATCCAAGACCCACAGGTTGAAGACCAAATGAAGTAAACTACTTCAGATCATAGGTTAATGGTTTGCATAGAAATTTTGTAGTGAGTAAACTGCATCATTCTTAAGAAGATCCCTTCTTAGTAAACAAGACTTCCAGCAGTTTTTTTTTTTTTTTTTTTTTTTATAGCTGACTACAAGTTATAAGCGAGTTTGAATGAGTTATTTTATTTCTATGATTTCTAGGAAGAAGCTATTTTTCAGAAGCAGAGTTTGTACAATTGTTTCAACAAAAGAACAGTTATAGGAAACTCGGATTATCTCATTGTATATTCAGAATGGACACCAGTTAGAAAGAGAGTATTGTCAACGCTGTCTGACGTGCAAGAGTTCCTCCTGTAAGGATACTGCATACCACTCTTCTATTTCTTTTTAACTGACAGCAAATGGAGTGAGAATTTTTCTTGTTCTCCCATCAAAACAATTAAACAAATCTTTGAGTACCACCACCAGGTAGAGTTTCATGTGAAGACCGAAGACAACTCATTTCAGTGATTAATCCGTTCCCTGGGGTTGTACTACCCTTCATGGCTCATGAATGACAAAATGAAGATTATGTCCCTCTCTTGGTGTGCTAACACCTTACCATCAGTAGAAGGCAAGTGCAAACCCACATAATAAAAGTGGTTAAGCTTTTCATGGCCGGCCTGAAGAGCATAACTGAGGGACAGAATGACTGAAGTGGCAAAGCTTTGTAAACCACTCTTACAAAAGTCATCCACATGGCAGGTAAACACTGCCATCTGCCCAGTAAATCACAGCAGGGCCAACCTGTGTGATTCTTTCCTATGGCATTGCAGTATAAATTTGACTTTGTTAAACCAGGAGATATTTGAATCTGCCAGACCATAAACACACTTCTTGAGTTTCCAAAGTCAGGGACATGTATAAATGTCTTGAGAGAGTTCCATACCTTAGAAAAATGCAACTTTCCACTGTCTTTGACAAATTATGGCTGAAAGGAGACAAAAATATTGTGAGGCACATGCTTGTGAATCTTTTGGAAGTTCTTTTTTGCAAAGTTCTTTAAACCTTCTAGTCACAAATCATGATATAGTATTTATTCCTTTCAGACTTTCTTAAGATACACATCTACTTAGTGGAGATGCATTTTAACCAATATTATCAACTGTCATCTTCTTGAAAGACTTCATTATCTTTCCAGCTTGGTATTTCATTCTGTTTAGTTGATGCAAATGACATATTCTCAGTGAGGAGTACATCATATTGTCTCTGTGAGTCAGAGAGGTGTCTCTGATCACTTCTTGGTTCATTGTGAATATCATCTACTCATGGCATGTCAAAAGACCTTTCTGGACCTGTAATATCAGCTGGATGTAAAAATTTCAAGTTATACCAACTGTGTCTTTTTATAGCCTTACTGGCCTGCTCTAAGATTTTGCTGCATGCTACACTGTTTCTTCTCTAGCAGCAAATCTTAGGCTACTACCTTGTTGCAGTACATGTGACTGTTTTACTTCATTGTTAACAATGTCTTCCTCAGTCTACGTCTCATCTTCATTTCCCCTTTTGACATTCTTTGGTATCATGTCTAATGTCTTTGTGACTCATCACTATCATTTTCATTGATGTATTGGCCGTCTGGTTCAGTGTTGACTTTATGAGGTGTGAACAATGCATCCTTACACAAATTCCACATCTCCATCCTAGCCAGTGCTGACTCTGGGTCCTTTCCATTCTGCACAGCCAGAGCTTTTGTGGTATATGACACCCACCCCTGCTGCCAATATGTGATGGGCACTACTATGTGTCATCCCCATGCTGGGCTAGTAATCAAGGAGCCTGAATCCTCACCACTGACAGTGAAGAGCGACATGCACTTGGAATACAAAAATGGATACACTCAGTATTTCCAGATGCAGACCTCTCTTCATCAAGTACAATTTCCCTCAAGAGCACACAGGGAACACACTCAGCCCAGGGTCTGGATCTCTCTATGTCTGTGTCTCCCAATAAAACTTCCCACTGGTACAGCTGTAGAGTTAGGTCCTTAGCAGAGTGTTCAAGCCAAGTCCTCCAGCACCCACTCTGTAAACCCAGTGGTTCGTGTCCCTGCCCCAAGTAGGTGACACACACACACACACACACACACACATACACACACACACACACACACACACATGATTTAATTTTCACACACACACACACACACACACACACACACACACACACACACACACACACACACACACACACACACCTGAAAAAGGCTGACACAGGTTTACTAGCTATGCCCCCTTCTGCCCAGACTATAAGGTAGATTCACTGCCACCAGACACTCCACAATCAGCTACTGTAAGGCCCTAAACAAAGCGTGTACAATTATACTGTGTAATATTAACAATAATGCCAATGGTAGTAGTTCACCAAGATGGCTAGGCCTTCTGGAGTGGCCCACACAGTGTCACCAAATAAATATAAGTACTCTCAAAGGTTAAGTACTACAAGGATCAGCCACAATAAAAGTTTTAAATATATTTAATAATAAATAATAAAAATACAATAAAATACTGAATATATATTCACAGTAAACCATACATTTCAAATCACAGAAAATATTGAAAACAACATTGATGGACAGATGCATACAAATAAAGAAAAACAATCTCTAAACTAAGCTTTACTATATTCCTGATGGAATCTAAGAGAATTTACTGTTCCATAATAACATACTTAGGCAAGTCAAGATGAAATATGTGAACAATCTTTCTAGTCAGGCTCCCCAAACAGAATACTCAATATTCTGAGATTACTCCCCGTAAAATATAATATCCAAGATGATTTGCAGAATGACCTCTTCTGGGCACCTGACACTAGGTTCCCACAATATCTGCTTTTGAAGTTTAGGTAGGAATTGACCATAGATGGCTGCAATACACATCCAACTGTTTATGGCAGTGCCTGGAGGCCTCCTCTTTTCACTGAGCTAATAAACAAAGGCTCTGTCCCAGACCCAGCATTTCCAGTGTTACTCAGCACTGTGGGGTACCTTTCAATGATTTAACAGCTCATTTACATTTCACTTATTTTTCTTAAAATAAGTCAGCTGGTTAACCGTTGCTGTGCCAGTGTCCTCTATTAAAACATATACATTTAATTCAGTTACCATACTACATGCATATTTCTCTTCATTTCAGCAGGGTGCACTATTGATACATTTTAAAATAAGTAACACTAGCAAAGCTCACAAATACATTTTCAGCACAAGCATCTGTACAAATCGTCTTGATATACAAATGACGTATAATTATTTCCAAAATTCCAGCTAGCTGTGCTGGCACAAGTGATTCATCCACTGCCCTACTTAACCCTGGCATGGCTGGCAGTACCTCCTATTGTCACATCATATACGCTGTCTGTATTTCATAATTTTCATTTCTAGTACAAATTTCTTTCCACAGTCCTCTCCAAATTTCATATATTCATTCATCCTAATCAAATGATCGACTCAATACAGGTAATGTTGAAATATGTTCTCCCACTGTCATGCTCCTTATGGTCCATTTAGAACAGAAGGGAGATTTGGGTTCTGACCAAACCTGAGCTGATATGGATTGTAGCCACAGACATCCTGCATAGTATTTGTTGCCACATTACCCATGTCTAATGCCACTGCCATGTCACAGCCACTACTAGCTTTTATAAAGCTCTCTCTCTAATGACATTATTTATGTTGATGTCTGATTGCATTTTTATAGGAATCAGTTGCTTCAAGGACTATAGTTATTTATTTATTTGACATTTCTTAACCAAGTTAGTCTAACTAGACAAAAAGCTCTTTTTCAGCTGAGACCCAAGCAGAAAAATCTACAAAATAATATAAATAATACAAGAATATAAAGAGTACTTAACATGACAAAAATTAATTACAATGAGTAAGTTGAATCAAAACTAAGCATACATAGTACAATGTACAATAATAACAGAGGCAGCAAGCGGTTGACAACATACTAAATATTGTACAATATATACATCATACTACAGAGCAGTCAGTAACAGGAGAGAAAAAGAAAAAACATAAAAATAGAGGTCACAAGGTGGCTGAAGGAACAGGAGCAGTAGGACCTTTAAGACGTGTAATATATATAACAGAATTAAAACCTTGTGTAAAAGGCTAGTGAACCGACAACAGGGTGCAATGGAAAACTGTTAGCAAAGTATAAGGAAGCAACAGAGAAGGTGAGAGACTAGGATACAAAGTTGTAAAAGGGGGAAGGTATATTCATTCATCTCAGGGAGGGATACAATTTTATAGGAAGTGAAAGTTAAATTAAGTAGGGTCACTGCATGGGCAGGAGATTTGTAGAGGCTTTCTTTCAGGGCTTTTTAAAAGGACTTGGGTTTAGTAATAGATCTGACACTTAAAGAAAGCTTATTCCATTAATTTCCTACATACTACCTGTACAGGAGTTTACCAGTATTTTTGTTGGGCTTATAGACATGCAGTAGATGCTGTTGAGAGCTATGGAGAGCATTTTTAGGGTTGCAAGGCTGGATTAGAGTATAGAGCTAATTATATCATTATTGAAGTTTCTGCCATTGTGACTGAATAACTTCTGATGTGGACCACTACTTATCTAGCAATGAATGCATTTGTTTACAATTTCTGATAGATTTTTTTGTGCTTATAATGCTTCTTGCACTGACACATGTAAATCAATTGAAAGTATGAACTTACCAAGTACCGGGTTCAAATTAATTTAAGTGCATAGCAACTATCTCATTGTGATCAGAGGCAGGCAGCATGCAGGAATGGGCCTAAGAGATAGGTCTGCTATACAAAAGACAAACTTCACAATTTTCAGCAGTCTGATTCAAGACAGAAATACACTCATAATCTTGGTTTCTTAAACAAAAGACAAATTTTTACAGTCTGTGCACAGAATCACGTACAACCTGAATGTGTAGTTTCCTTAGAACTCCCTGCTTCTACTTCCTAGTCATGTTTTCAGAAATTGTGAGCATCTCATTCTCACAGTGACTATACTTAGGGTCTTTATATAGGTTGTTGACTTAGTAATCCCTAGAGCTACTGAGGTCAAGAGGCACTGTTTTTTTTTTTTTTTTTTTAAATATCACTGCTTTGTCATTTTCCATACTCGTTTTATGGATGTGTTACTCAGCAACAAAGCTATTAACTTGACCTATTTTGCTGGCATTTTCATTCTGTTTTGGAATGCATTACTTTTCCATTTTCAGACCTGATTGCACTACTACTGCTAGGTGAATCAGTTTTCAATATGTCTTCCTCCACAATCTTACTCTGTTTACTGACACAGCTGTGTAACCATTTTTCACTGCAAACAGTGCATATGCCTGCAATATCAATAATAGTTGACTCAAAAGGTACTATTACAAAAATCTATACATCCGAAGCTGGCTTTGTGATAAATGAATTTCTACTTTCTTCTTGTATCTCTTTGGAAAGCTTAATTTCCAGAGTTATAACTTGTTCACCTCTGGGCAGTCTTTGGCTCTGTGGTAGGTGCACTGACATGAAGCGCATTTTGATCTCCTGTTATACTTATGTAGGAGAGTTACACCTGGCAATGGTGGTCTTACTGAAGTTTTTGTCTGACTTGCTACCTTGTTTCTGCTTATGGCATATGTTGTATCCTGATTTATGTTAATGCCCATTGTAACAATGCTTTAGGACTGACTTTATTGAGGCAAAAAAGTTCAGTGCAGGTTTACATTTAAGCATGTGGTAAAGCATAGTTTTAAGCATAGCTTAAAAGCAAGCACTGAATATTGGAAGCATTGTATTATATTTATACATCTGTCTATAGGCATAGAGCTGCACTCTCTGATAATTTAATCAAAGAGTATGCCTCATAAATGCAATCTTTTCCTTACTTGAGAACACAGTAGCAAGTCTAGTTATTAAAGTGGACATACTTTCATCTGTATTCAAATTCTCTGCTGAAATCTCCATTACAGTTTTGAGTTATTTACATTTAGTTCATAAAGGCTAAAAACTTCATGAGAATGTATGGCTAGGCATCTAAAGTTGCTCACAGATCAGTAGCCTACTAATGACCTATGAACCACTGTCTTTTGCTCTCCTGGTGAGAGCACACCTGCAAGGGAATGGTTTTGCTTTTCTTACTCAGTAACCCAAGCCCAGTTCATAATCTCATTTTCCAGCTTACATATGACTTATTTTCAGCACACACAAGCAGGATTCTATAGCTGCAAGGTATCCTCTGACCCCAGTAAAAAGGCTGACTAAACTAGATGCGTTTTCATGACCTGTGGAATTTATTCTTTTGAACATCCAAACTGCACAGGTAACATCACAGGGACATCCACGTACAGTTCACCGTCCACTTATACTACAGAAGTGCATTTATTGCACTAAAGGCAAATGCTGCCAAAAAACTGTCAATAAATAAATGCAAATATTATGCTGCAATAGACATGATACACAAAACGAGTCCTGTGGTAAAACTTCCAAATAAAGGAAGTAACTGCTGACTTAACCAAATTTACCTCACAAACTAGGCTGTTGTTTAAAAGGGTCTTTTGGACAGCTCAGTTATTGAGAAAACATCCTTCCATCTTCCATAATTCCTCTGTGCATATCCTTCTTACTTAACTCACTTTTTCTCCACCTCTTATACCCCTCCCAATCCCTCTCACCATCCACTTTCAACTTTACCAATCTTTTATGACTCTTTCTGTGTATTCAGTTCTGCACTAATTTGTTTCCTCAGCTGAAGAAGCCTACCTTCCCTTCAGCTTCAAAACAGCACCACAGCTATTTGTGTAAATTGTCAATACTGTAATATGCAACTATTTGGAACTATTACACAACAAACTGCGAAGTTTACTCCTATTGTAGCTAGACTCTGTGTATGTCTTCACTAGCAGAATTAATTTATTATTTGAAGTATCTTTTTTGCATGTTAATAATTCAACTGATTATTCTGTTAAACACTGTATGTTTGTTTTCTGTTTGGGGCCAAATCTGAAATTGTCCACTGACCAGTGCTCTACAACAGTTAATAGGTGTAAATGAAATAAACTAATGTAAACAAACAGACATATAAATAAAATAAATATAAATAAAAATAAACTTAATATTTTTTGAATGTTACAGGCCATTCTTCCTTGTTGGGGCAGCACAGTAGCTTAGTGGTTAGCATCTCTGCCTCATTGGTACAGGATCAGAGGTTCATATGTGATCTCTTTTTATTAACAATGTGGAGCTTGTTTGCCCTGTACACATTTCACTGGATTTCCTGCAGATACTTTGTTTTCCCCCTATTCCGCGGTGGTACAGAGGTAGCGTTGTTACCTCACAGCAAGAGGTTCTCCCGTTTGATTCTCAGCTTGGCTTGGGAGTGCCTTCTGTGTGGAGTCTGCATGTCCTCCCCGCGAGTTGGGTAGCGTTCGAAAGACATACGTGTGTAAATGGGCGTGCCTTCGTTGAAGGTTGGGTGTCGAGCTGGCACCTCGGCCTTTCGTAAAAAAAAATCTACTGCTAATCATTAGCGGACCGGAGTTCCGCTGTGGTGACCCCTTACCAGGAAAAAGCCGAAAGACAAACAGACTTTGTTTTCCCCCTAACTGGCTGAAATATGCTGGTTGATTATCTACTTTAAACTGTTTATAAATATTGCATTCACCACTGCCTTTGTGGACTGGGTTGTTGCTAAAAAGGGTCCAAGACAGACAAGTGTATTATTTATTCATTTATATTTCTTAACCGAGGTAAATCACTGATCTACGTAGACCTTCTGCAGACTTAGACTGGGGCACTGTCTGGTTAGGTGCTGAGAATCATACAATAGGCAAATGGAGGTTGAGAGAATCAACCTCCTGACTATAGGATGAAATTCATTAATTATTTATCCTTATTACTCTGTGCTGTCAGACTGCCAGAATTTACTTAGTTGGTTTATAGAGTAAATTATTAAAGTATGTTAACTGTGTCTCAGTCTGTTAACAGATGGTATGTTATAACTATTGCAATGTAACAATAAAAACTGCACTCTGCTTTGTTAAATGGTAATTTTTACTATCAATAAACTAAACTACAATAGTTGTTCTTTAGATTCAGAGGACACAGTTTGAAAAAAAAAAAACATTTTTTTCTACTATTTAAGGGTATTTAAGCCAGCTGGGTTTTCTGTCAGGCAGTCAGGCAGGCAGGCGGGCTGGGTGGGTGGTGGGATTTTTCCAAGCTTACATAAAATATTGGATAGATAAATTGTCAGTTACTGGGTCTTTTGCATCAGGCCTGAATGATGATAAAGGCCAAGATAGATGCTAGGAGGGCCTGCAATGTATCTTTAGAGCTACTCATAGTCTGATGTTGCTTGAGACATAAAACAGCTAGTGTCTGTCAGCAGAAATCATTTGCCTAGCCCACATACTGGTGTCTGGTAATGTATCCATCTGTTAATTTTTGTGACCCTCAGTTGTTCTATTTAGACAGATGATGACAGAAATACATTATGCAGGAAGTCTGTTTCCTTCCACAAATGATGATGCTTATAAACTGTGTTTTTGTTTTCAGTAATATTTTCTGAAACAGGAATTAAAATATCGATAAATGGTCATTACACCTTGTTTCTAAGGCAATCTGTTAGTGGCTCATAATTCACTTACGCAGTATGTTCAGCTTTTACACAGACTGAATGAACAACATGAAATTTAAATAAATCATAATAATTATTGGTTGTCTGTTCATTTGGCCAAGACATGCAGTACTGTTTATCTAAATTACTGTAACACCTTCACTTCCAAGAAATCTCTCCTGCCCTCTACAGCAAGGTAATAAAGCTATTATGTTATTTACTTCCATATGACAAACAGAACGCTCAGAATGAGGAACATGACTGAAAGTAATGAGAAGGTGGTTTATATCATTATACCATTAGTGGATAGTATTGAATTTGAATGTGCTCTTTGATTCTGTAATGCTTGCTAACACACAGAATAACAAGTGAACAGTTTTCCTTTGCTGCATCTCTGTGTCCCCTAAGCAAGCACTCTGTATTTTTCCTTCTGTCACTGTCTTTCATATTTCCAAGTTCTGCCCCCAGAATGCACAATGCTGTCCAGTTCCTGTGGGCCTAGTAGTTTTCAAGACCTACTTTCATCATTTAATGGTCAGATATCTCAAGATACTTC